>NC_084810.1:15975264-16277139 GCF_963583255.1 Pyrus communis | reverse complement strand
GAACCCATTACCTATCTTGCCAGAATCGAAAAGTAATTATTGCAACTTACAAGCCACAGATCACACATATAACAACGAAGCTGCTATCTACTAGTACTAAAGATCATTACAGTAGTAACATATTATTAAATAAACATGTCAACTATCAGCACAAACACCAACAAACATTCGAAACCACTACCACTACAGCAAATGAAACTAATATCTATCAACTCAAGCTCCGATTAGGCAATACCAGTTGGAGGTATGGCAAGTATTTGAAGGTAAACTATCAAATACTTGTCATTCTGATTTTTTTCCAATTAGCACAACAACAACAACAACAAAGCCTTACCCCACTAAGTGGGGTCGGCTATATGAATTATAAAACGCCATTGCGCTCAGTTTTTTCCCAATTAGCACAAAAAAATAAAACAGAAATAATATAAATAACCAAACATGAGGGGGATGTGGTAAAGATGCTAGAATCAAACCTCAAAAATACTGACATTAGTCCACTATATCCAAGTATTGCTTGAAAAGCTGAACCTATTATTACAGCCCCCTGTAGCTCTTTCATGATATGCTTAAAATTCTGCCATGTCAAAGGATTACCATCAGTTGTGGATAAGACTTCACCAGTAGTTAAATAGCTATTCAATTTCAAAAGGAATGTAAAAGTTGAATGAAACTAATAAAATAAAGAAAACAGGAATTCTGAGGCATTCATAGATGGTAACAGCACAGTTTATTGCATATAACGTATCACTGATGTTTGTATGTGAAAATGACCTCTGGTTTACTACTTAATTGCAGTTGCTGAATATCACGAAATATATATATATATATATATATATCAACTGGTGGCTGGACAAATTTCCCAACATTTATTTTGTAATGCTAAGATTCCCTTCCAAAATTTAGGAAAACCTCTATTTCAAGATTGAGATTATTCAAGCCAAATATATGTCAATTATTTTTTGAGTGGGAAAGACATTTCTTTAAGTACATAATTATGCTTTATAAACAAGGTCTACCCAATGTACATTCAGCACTCTTGGGCACTGATTAAGAAACTTTACAAAATCTTCTCTTCATTTAGCACATGGCATAATGTAATTTGAAGTCTCAAGTACTGCCTAGGTAATGTACAGGTGCAAAAATAAGTTCATGGGTCGTTGAATACTTGTGACATGGTCTAGAGGAGCCGATATTCTTCTTGTCCATCTCCTCATTGGTGTGCTATGTGTAAAGGTGGGGCTGAAAGCTTGGAGCATTTGCTTCTTTACCTTCCAGTTGTGTTGTCTTTGTGGTCGAGGCTGTTTTGGCCTGAGTTGGGTGATCCCAGTCTCATGTGCTTCTTTGTTATGGGAGAGGTTTCTGGCTTTTGGAGATAAGAAGGGAGTGGAAATGGGGAGTTGTGCTGTGATGGCTGGGTTTTGGGTAGTTTGGGAGTATAGAAATAGAAGGATAATTGATGACATTAGGGGGCAGAAGGTCAACAATTTATGAGAAAGAGTCCAATTTCAGGCATCCTCATGGGCTTCGGTTTCTCCAAAGTTTAGGGACTATTCTTCCTCTGTTAGACTATCTTACTGGAATGTAGTGTCTTAACGTTTTGGTATTGTTAAAAATAAAGATAAAACTGATATGATCCACTGAAAGACAGCTTTGTAATCAGTGAGTCTTTCTTCTTCAGAAATAGGATAAAGCAACAGTTCATAGAATATATAAACAATGAAATAGAATCCTTGCATGTAAAGTAATCCTGATAACTTACATGAACCCTATTAAAATGCAAATTTTAAACTGAAGCAACAAAACGCAACTTCTAATAATATAACCGTACGAGCTAATCAACAAAGGACAGAAAGAAGAAAAGCAAACAACATTATTAGATGGCGGACATCATGCCTGGAGTAATCACTAAGATGTGCGCTATTTAAAGCATTCGGAAATTTTATAAGATAACACTAACAAAATTCACTTTGTTTTGGCTGAACACTTAACTATTGAAGGGCCTGTGGTAAATACAAAAAGATATTCACTAAGCTCCCAGTCAAACTAAACAAAAGCAAGAACAGAAGCATACATTTCCAGTGAGTCCTTGAAATTCTGGGGAGTTGATTATCGCCAATGCAGGAGCTAGGTAAACAAATGACGGGCCCTGTATCAAGGGCAATCTGGATCCAAACGATGTCTGCAAGAGAGTGGTCACTCCCGAAACAAAAAGCACTGTGGAGACAACATTTGCGGTATCCTCCTACATACTCTAAATCCAGTCAGTTCAAACTATCCAACACTGTACCCTCCAGTAAACAAAAGCATAACATAAAATAAATATATGTGCATAACTACTCACATAAGTACCACCCATTGCCGGAACTATGACGAGTGGAATTAGAATTATCGAACCCAACATGGAAAGATAATGCTGAAACCCGTAGAGACCAATGGGAACTGCAACATTGTACCAACAAACACAAACCGTATCAATCACAAAAAATTGACTTTACAAAAGCAAATTCAATTACATTTACAATGCTTAATCAAGACAAAAAACAAGTAAACCGCCGAACAATCACAAACAAACATAATACATTTTGAATTATCAAAAAACCGAATCAAATTAGACAATCAACGACTGTACAAACACACCGAGCTCAAAATTTACCAATTAAATTTATTGAAAGAAAGCACATTTGTATGAGAAAATACACTCACCCAGACCAGGAGTATCTCTGAGCTCATACTTCATATGAGAGTGCCTAGACACATACCCATCATCGTCAAGCCCATGTGGCAAAACATCAACCACCTCCTCACTCCTGGCCGCCCTCCGCGGTTGCGAATTGGGCTCCGTAGTCCCAGCCGCAGCCTGCCCATTAGCCCCATGGGGCCCATTAGCCGCACTCTTCGACCCTCCATCAGACTCCTTCCTCCTCTTCACCTTGTTGTCCTTATCCGAAGGCGCCGCTGCCGCTGGGGTCGGTGTAGCCATCTCGCGCTCGGGTACACCATTCAGCACCGGTTGGGGGCGGGCCCGACCAGCCTCGAGATCGGGCTGGGCTTCTGGCTCCCGGGGCCGGGGTGGCGGCAGCGATATCTGGCCAGAATCACTGGCATTGGTCTCGCCGGAGAACTTGGGGCGGAACCCGGTTTTCTTAGCCCAGGAAGAAGGGGGAATTGGGGAGGACTCCGGTACGGGAGGCCATGGACCTGGACGGGGTCGGGTTTTCGGGTCGGAGTTCGACATTTGGGGGTTGAGTGAACTATTGGAGCATAGCTTGAACTGAATGAATGTCAGCGCAGATCTGGTGTTGTACGGCAAGGTTAGGGCTTTCTGAGAAATGCAGGAAGTACAACACCAATAAAACCCAGAGAGAGAAAGGCGGAGGGTTTTGGAGTGTGAGAGTGAGTAGTGCAGAAGGGAGTGAAGTGAGAGAGGAGAGAGAGAGACAGAGGAGGGAGAGAGAGTAAGAAACGACAAGAACCAATAAGATAGAAACTCGAAGCGCGTTTCTTCTATTTCTATCGTAATTTGCTTCCCGAGTTTGAACGATGACTTAACAAATAGGTTAATTACGCCTCAATTTTGAGTAGTATAACAAACTTATCCCTTTCTCTTTTGAACACTTGCACTATTACACATCAATTGATAAATTCGATGCAATATTAAACTTTCGTTAGGCAATTCGTTAAACTTAACTGCGAAATCAGTAAAATATGGGCCCTGCATTTTTTATGATTTTTCATCCATCAATGAGTTCCAACGACGACCCCTGGAGACTATGCTATATGTATCGAGTAAACCAAGACATGATACATCAATGAAGTCAACGACAAGTATATTGCATCCAAATCACATCAACAAAACATGAGGAGATTGAAGTCAAGCAATAGGATCCTAGACAACCTTACTGATCTCATATGCAATGCTTTTATTTCTCATTTGAAAATTTTGTCAAACTCAGGAAGAGTATCTAGAAGTAGAGCTTAATGTACTCTTTTTTTCCTATGATTAAGAGTATTTGTGTCACTGTTTTCGCTGCCTAACTAAGTTTTAATGAGACACTTATCCTAGGTTGGTCATACCCTTATGAGCTTTTCTACTTGTGTCCAAAAGATGTTTAGTTTTGACTTAATGTAAACTTCTCACGTTTCTCCTTAATCTATGGGTTTTTCTCCCATATTGGGTTTTACCTTAGTGAGATTTTGTGAGTTTTACATTTTTATGAGTTCTTTTGTGGACTTAAGACTTGCATTCGCTTATTATGTTGACGACCCCATCAATTGAACTTACTTCATCATTGGCGACCTAATGCACCATTTACTTGAATATTTACACACTCAAAGAAGAGTAGTGCAGCCTAATTTAGTTAGGAATGTGACTAAAAAAGTTGATGTGTGACTATTGCTTTCTCTCTAAAACATTTCCTCCCTTCTGCCTTCACGAAAACAAAAACCCTCCTAGCTGTCGTTCCTTGCTCCAGCTTGGGCTCGGCGGCAGCCCAACTCCCACCTCTTTCTAGCCATCCTTCCCTCTTTCTCTTCCTTCACCCTCTGGATCTTTCCTTTTTCCCCTTCTTTCTACATCTTTCTCGTATCCTTCCCCCATCCTTCCTACCCTTTTCTAGCCCTCATTCCTTCTCTCATCCATCTCTACTCTCTGCGTCTTCCCTCTTCTTTCCTTCATCCTTCCCTCATCCTTTCACTAAAAAAGTTTTTTAATTTCTCAACTTTTCTCTGTTGGTCTTTGTTTTGGCTTCCCTTGAGTTTTGTTCTTAAACTTTGTCTTAATTCCCATGAAGATCTGGACCTTCATGGTCCTCTCCTGCTCCGATGCTACTTATATCGTGCATCCTCAATGACCAGCCTTTGCTACTTGACCCATGTGCTTCTACTCAGGTGTTGGGTTGCTGTTAAAGTGCTTTTAGCACTATTTAGTAGGATTATGGGAGTGCTCACTGCGCGAGTGGCTCGCTCACCCTCATTTTTCGTTGATCCAGTTGTTCCGTTGGTTTGTTCTCTTGGTGGTGGTGGTGGCCTTGCGATGGAGGCCCATCTAGCGGCTCCCTGTTTACATTCCAATCTTAGGGTTTTTTTGTTGTTGTTCAGTTAACCATTTTTTGGCCTATCTATTGTATTTTCTTATTTGTTGTTGGGCTTGTATTTAGGTAGTGGATTGTCTTTTTCTTGTACTTGCCTTTTTTAATTAATGGAAGTAATAGTTTGACAAAAAAAAAAAAAAACTAGGAATATGATTGTTTAAATTTTAGAAAATCTTATTGGTAAATAGTATTCAGTTTAAGTTGTAATAAATACGCTATGATATGAAAAATCATACCTCACAATAAAAAACAAAGGGGTGTGTTATCCACACACACCCGTTGTCAACTTTTGTCCTTTGATTTTTTTCAATTCTTACGATCCGACGATCGAAAATTTAAAGGGATGTAAGAAGTAAAAAGGGATGTGTAGATATCACACCCCAAAACAAAATTGTGCTATTTTTTTGGATGAATCCAGGGTATCCTAACACGTAGGTGAGGACTAATCCCTCGAGCTGAGTTGGACCTCATTCGAACGGCAAACTCTTCTAATATTAGCTTCTCTATTTACAAGGTTCGAACTCAAAATCTTGCTTAAGGGAACAAGCCCTTGCCACTTGAACTACCAAGCCTGGGTAAAACTGCTTTATTTTATTATTGTGTAAACCCGGAATTGCCCAGCCCAACTATTACTAAAACCCTAAACCCGACTTCTCTCTTCTTTCCCCCCTCCTCTCGTCTCCTGCGACGTCTCTTGCAGGCGCTTCACCTTCTCCCACCCCTCGCCTTCCTCTCTCTCTCTCTCTCTCTCTCTCTTCTCAGTCGGTGAGTTCTCTCTCTCTCCCAATAGGTAATCTCAATCGATTCTTTAATTTCACTTCTAAATTTTGCTATGTTTTTCTTTCGTGATTCTGATTTTGGAAATGACGTCCACTGCTAGATATTGGTTGATAGGCTTAATCCCAACCTGGATGTTCAACTTCATGTCGAAATATTTTCCTTTTTCTTCCCCTCATTTTTTGGGGAAAAAGATTGAAAACTGGCCACAAATTGCATCCTGATTTTAGAATAAAAACAATAATATCCAAATTAATATGGAATTAGTTATTTTCTTTAATTTTGGGATATTGTAGGTTACAATTTGTAAATAATATTTCTGATTGACGTATCTATGCCGTACCTGTATCCTGAATTTTTGAGTTTTCCCAAAATGCTTATCGTGTTGTATTGTATCGCCGTAGTTGTGCCCATTTCGTGTCATAGGTGGGACTTGGGATTTTATTTTTTGGCCACTATGTTACTTTCGATAACTTTTTTGTAGCAGTGGGACTTTAGAAGATGACTGTTAGAGCTAACTTTGAGATTTGAGAATGTGTGCTTTTTTGATATATCAACCGATCTAATGTCTGGTAGATTAATGTGAATGGAGGGTATATATTGTGATGCTGCTTGGCGGGATCTTTGTAATCATTTCGGTTGTAATTGATGGATGGATTTGGATAGATGAATAAAGGGGTTCCATGTACTTTTGTAATAATTGATGTGGTTGGTTGTGTATTCTTAATGACAGTGTCCTTATTTTTGTTTCCAGAAAGTAGTACTATATAATCACAGGACGCAATGAGGTTGGAAAAATGCTGGTTTTGTTCCTCTACCGTATACCCTGGACATGGGATTCAGTTTGTTCGCAATGATGCAAAGGTAAAGTTGTTATATACTCCCTACTAAAGCACAGAAGTTGTATTCGTATTGTAGTATTCTCAACATGGACCATGGTATAGTTATACGGTGATGCACTCATGAACTCTAAGTAAGATATTTTAACTTCAGATGCTATGTCCTGGTCGTTAAACTTGACTTTACCTTTGACGACATGTAAAAGTGAAAATGGTACTCACTTTAGTCCCGAACAGCTGAACCTATATGGTTTTCCAGTCTATATTCAACTGCTGCCTTATTTACTGTTGGTTGGGTTGATAGGGAAGTATAAGTCAGCCTAGATTAGATTTGTTTACATGGTTATGTCAAGGATGCTGTGTATGCTCATTCCATTCATGGTTGACGTTAGAATGAGTCAATTTATGTGGCACTCAATTTGGGCTTTTTTTGGGGGTTTTGTTTTGGATTGAGGTCCTCAAGTCGAGTTAATTTCTTGATCTTTTAGTTCAGATTTACTCCACGAATGGTTTGCATTTTCTGTACCCCTTATGGTTTCACTGCTAAATGGATGATGGTTACTGATTACATTCACATATATGATGTGGGACTGGGTTACCTGACACCAATCCTCCTCTAGATTTTTCGATTCTGTAGATCCAAATGCCACAAGAACTTTAAAATGAAGAGGAATCCTCGTAAAGTGAAATGGACTAAGGCTTATAGGCGGTTGCGTGGGAAGGATATGACACAGGTAAACAAACATTGATCTCTCTTAGTCCAATCTTGTTCATTTTATTGTTTCAAACATTTTAGTTAGATCGTTGAAGTGCTTGGGGTAATATACTGTTAGTTATGTTACTCTTTGCTTTCTTCCCTGTAGGACTCAACCTTTGAGTTTGAGAGAAAGCGAAATAGGCCTGAGAGATACGACAGGAATCTTGCAGAAAACACTTTGAAGGCAATTAAGAAGATCGATAAAGTCAGAGTGGAGAGAGAGGCCAGACACCACAAGAATAGGTACTTTCTTCCTCTTCCCTTTTAACCTTTTGTAGAAATGGTAAACCTGTTTTTGGTTTTCTTCATCTTACGAAACTTATTGAAAAACTTGTGCAGGATGAAGGGCAAGAGTGCTAAGGAGCGCAATGAGGCAATTAAAGAGATTGATCAGAGCACCATTTTGGTCAAAGCTCCGAGTGCGCTACAACCAGAGCCATCACTCGTCAAGGTTTCCCAATTGCAACTCGACAAAAACGTTGCCATGGAGGAGTAATTTTATTGTTGCAGCCATGGTTTTGTGTCTCTTTTGCGTCCACGGTTCCATCAAATAGCAAGACGGTTGTTTGTGTGGATTGAAGTTTTGGATCCCGATTTCCTTTCATGAATTGTAGCTACTGATTTAATCTAAATTATGTTTGTTGAGTCCCAGATTTGCTGTAAACATTTATAACAAGATATGCTATATGTAGGTTTTTGAATTTATGCTCCAAAAGTTAGTTATTTTTGCTTAGGGATTGCGGTAAGTCAATTTTTCGTGTCCTCCCACTTATATTATGACACGCCGAATACTATATTGTGTCCCATGTAGTTGAAAAAATTTCTCTTGAAGATGAAGCAAGATAACTTCAAGGCGGCGTAGGTTCGAATCTCGTTGATAACTAATATCACACCTAATCTAACAAAACTTATCATTCGACAAAATAAAAATAAAAATAAAGTTAGAACTTCAAGAGTCGCATGTGTCACTGTATTACCTTCCCCCTCCTCATCCTGACCCATAGAAGCAACGGTAACCATACAAAACCCCCCCTCCAACTGATTTTCCTGCTCTTTAGCGCCAAACAACCCAAAACACAGAGAAACAAACGCTTCCAAATCCAAATACCAGATTATGATCTCACTCACTCCTACTCCCTCTCTCGTCCACCGCACAAGCTCCGCCGTCGTCTTCCTCTTCCCGATCCCAAACCCGACAAGGGTGCACCCTAGCAGTAGCACCAGCCCCTTCAGGATCCGATGCTCTTCGGCTGGCTCGGGCTTGCAGGAGGCACCCAAGTCCTCCGAGGAGAGGAAGCTGAGCTCCGAGCTCTACTCGTCGATGCCATTCCCAGCGGTGAAGGGGGCAAAGAGGGTGGTGCTGGTGAGGCACGGGCAGAGCACGTGGAACGAGGAGGGCCGGATCCAGGGGAGCTCCAATTTCTCTGTGCTCACCAAGAAAGGCGAGGCTCAGGCTGAGACTTCTCGCCTGATGCTCATCGATGATGCCTTCGATGTCTGCTTCACCAGGTTCGGATCTTTGCATTTCGATTTGTTTTGTAGCTTATGTAATGCTTGAGAAATAATTGAATTGTTGGGAATGTGGTCTCATTGTTTTAAGCAATTGTTAATGCTTTTAATTTTTGAGGATATGATTGGGGTTTTAGGTTCCACATGGAAAAATATTTATGAGATTAAAGCATTAATTAAATTGCCTAAGTAAAAGACTGGCTGCGTTGATGCAAGGAGTCATTCCTACTTGGAGACAAATCACAGCCTTGGATCTCTGCATTTCTCTTTGGTGTGATTTTAAATGAGATTGTTTTGCATGTGTGTCAACTATGATTTGCAGGAGTTAAGCAATGTTCGTTGCATAATACCTTTTCCCATGATTCTGAAAATCCAATAGGAAAAGGGAGCATTTGGTGGGAGTATCCAATCAATCTGTTATGTCAGGACTCAGGCCTATATAAATCCAATCGAAACATAGACTTTGTACTAGTTGTAGAGTAGTCGGAGCCAAGGTAGCTGTCTTGTTAATCGTTACGGCCTTTCCTTATCCCACTTTCTCCTATTTGAGTATGAATAATTGTTCCACCTTTTACAGCTTAAGTTTTTACGAATAGTGGTAACTCAAAGAAAACCTTAACCTATAATTCTGGAAATCAAATTCTTGATACAAAACACAACCTTTCAGTTGTGCAATTTGCCAGTTTCGCATGCTGGGATCTCCAGTGATGCAAGAGGCCACAAAACTGTAAGTGAGGGGAGTGTTGTTCCGATAAGCAAAGACAATGTATTAGATTCAACCATCTTGAGCATTTCCACCAACCACATTTTAGCATATATCAAATCCGTGATTTTTTTAGTTTTGTTGAGTCTCGTTAACTGTCCTTGTTCAAGATTTCTTCTTTTGCATTTCGTCCCTGCTAAAATTTGCATCGTGTGCTGCAGTCCCCTGACGAGGTCAAAGAGAACAGCTGAAATTATATGGGGCCCTCGCGAAGAGGAAATGATTATGGACTCTGATTTGAGGGAAATTGACTTGTATGCATTCCAAGTGAGTTCTATTTTCTATGTTCTTAACCATTTTACTTTTCAAATTTTGCATCAGCAGGAGTTAAACTAAACAAAATGATGTGAAGATAGTCCAATGATTGCTAGTATACTTTCTGATGTTAGGGCCTCTTGAAGCATGAGGGAAAAGCAAAATTTGGTGAAGCTTTTCATCAATGGCAGGTAGATGCTGCAAACTTTATTATTGACGGTCATTATCCTGTGAGAGAGTTATGGGCGCGTGCTAGGAGCTGCTGGAATCGAATACTGTTGCATGAAAGCAGGTCTGTTCTTGTGGTTGCTCACAATGCTGTTAATCAAGCTCTCATTGCAACTTCTATTGGTATTTTTCCTTTCTCAGATATACGAAATTTCTTTCTTAACATACTTTTGTCCATTTCATTAATTACTTTTTAAAACTTTCTTTTTGAAAAATCAGGATTGGGAACGGAGTACTTTAGGGTTTTAGTTCAGAGCAATTGTGGTGTAAGTGTGCTGGATTTCATCCCACGAGCTGAGGGTGGATCACCATTAATTTGCCTTAATCGCCTAAACCAGGTATAGGGCATCTTACTGATAAAGAAGAAACAGATTAATTTCTCCGTTCTGTTATTTACTAGGAAGTATGGAGAAAAAGATCTTCAAACCTCCCTCCCTCCCTCCCTCCCTCCCTCCCTCTCTCTCTGTTGTTTGAATTATTTGTGTGGTTCATGGAGGTATCATTGTTATGTAGGTAGTGTAACTGGATATGCTGTCCTCTAAATGGTATTGCAATATTAATGCAGACCCCAAGTTCACCGGTTGCTAGTGGAAGTTCAGGGGGAAGGAAAGCAAGTAAGCGCATTGTACTTGTTTGTCATGGATCCACACAGAGCGACACAGAGGTATGAGGTGATAATTTGAAAGTGACTCACGATTTTTTGGTTGATATTTTGTCACTTGGTTTTGTTGAGTATAAATTTATGGTTGGACTATCAAGGGAATTCACCAAGCTGAATGTTCCTCAGATGTTTATTTATAAATTGTCACCTTCAATGTTAAACAGACTGGTTTTCCTTCGACCGGGGATCAACCAATGGACATGCTTGGGGTTATAAAGGTGTGGCATCCACTTTTTGTCTCTTTTTACATTTTCATAACATTGTCTTATGATCTGAATTTGAATGTACTTTTCGGGGATGCATTACAGTCCCAGAAAACTGCAGAGCTACTTCTTGATTTGAAAGTGAGTTCTATAGTTAGCAGTCCGAAGAAAGCTTGTGTTGAAACAGCAATTACCATCTCCAAAGTAAGCTCATCCTAGATCTTCCCCAGCCGTTAGTAAAATAAAGTATTCTCTCCTTTACTCTTCCTTGTTTGAAACTAAAATTTCTATTTCTTTTGGGCGGTTTGGTGGGTGGGGGTTGTGAAAGAATTGGAGATTTAAATCTTCTGTTTAAAAGTGTATTAAGTTTTGTTCCCTAGTTAATTACGTGCTAAAGCAATTGTAGGTGCAAGAAGCTGCAGATTGCTTGGGTGTTGATTGTGTGCCGCGTGGCGTGGAAATGAAACAGATGGAGAACCTTGATGTTGAAGACATCCTTCAGCGCTCATCTAAGGCAAGACATCTGAACTTGATAACAGAAGTTCTTGCTTCTTGTTTACATCGCGGAAAATAATCTCACTTATTAACCTAAACTGAGATAGATAACTGGGTGATTGAGCCCAACACAATAAAACAGTACAGCACTAGCATCAAACATTCACGTTGTCGCCTCTTTTTTCTTTTGTATTTGTTGTAATAGAGTCCATGCGCCAAGGTAAACAAGCTAGTCGTGTAACGTTGTTTTTCAGTGTGTTTTATTGAGTGACTGTTTTCTTTCTGCAGGGCGGAACAAAGATTCTACCTATTCGGCCTGGTTGGTTGAATGGATACGAGGACAGTGTGATGGGAGATGTGTGGGACCAATCCGAGAAAGCCTGGCAGTATCTCATAAACGAACTAGCTGCTGAAGCCGAACCAGAAAGAGTTGTTGTAGCAGTTGGCCATCCTGCATTGCACATAGCACTGATGGGCCACTGCCTGAATCTGACAAAAGAATGGTTGGGATCATTTCATCTTGATGCAGGAAGCATCAGTGTCATCGACTTTCCTGACGGTCCTAATGGAAGAGGAGTTATTCGGTGCGTAAACTATACCGCTCATATGGGGAGATGGGCGACCCCCATCACCAGATCAACACTCGACGACGAAGAGTTTTAGATGAGAGAATTTGTAAGGATATTAAGTAAATTGGAAATGATTCATCTAGTAACAAGTACGTAAGTATATTGATCTTCTGAGTTTTGACAGGCTGCTTAGATCATGAGAAAATGAGGTTAATTCTGCTCCACGGAAGCTGATATCTTTCACTTCCTGCTGTTTTGTAGCTCACATACTAAAGTATCTAAACTAGGAGAGTTTGGTGAAACTTTCACACTACCAATTTTCTAAAGGAAAAAAGAATCCAATACAAATTTTCTAAAGGTAAAGGTAGTAAAATTAAACAAATACCAATAATGATTCGGAGACTGCACACACGAGAAAGCCAATTGGTATTTTAAGACCTGGTTTGGTATTGAGATGATTCTGAAAAAAATTGCTATCAAAAAAAGTTGGGAGTTGTTTTTGTGTTTGGTAAACACTCAGCTTCAGTTTTTTTTCACAGTTTTGGATGAAAAAAAGCCAAAAACAAGAAGCTGCAAAACCAAGCTTTGAAAAACCAGCTTTTTTTCACATCTGTTTTACATAAAAGTTTACCAAACACTCTAATACTGCTTTTTTTTTTTTTTTTTTTTCAAAAGCACCTTTACAAAAAAGTTTACCAAACACTCTGCTGCTTTATTTCACAGCTGCTTATTCTCACAGCACAGCAGAAGTAGCTTTTTTTCAAAGCACAGCAGTACCAAACCAACCCTAAACACGTACTGAGAAACTAGATGGTTATAAAAGGGTAGATAGAGTCGAGAATTATGATGTCATTCACAGATGAGCAAGTCGCATGCCAAATTTTTTGTCGTTGGAGAGTTCCCGACTCTAATGCTATAGAAAACCTGTTCACCGTTTCACGAGTAGATTATAACATACCAAATGGTGCAACAGATAACACATAATGTTTGTACAACATAGATATATGACAATTTAGTTGATTTGAATAGTGTGCTCTTGCTCTTACTACCTTTTAATCGAATTCAAATCCCTCGACACTCTCGTATTACTAGGAGGGAAAACTTGATGTAAGTCCAATTTTTTGACCAATATTAGAAATAATCCAGTTTCTTGAAATAAGTCCCAATTTTTAAATTTAAGATCCTTTTATTATCAGTAAGTATTATTTATTGATAAGATTTATTATAAAAATTAATTTCTTTTTAGTAATCTCTTTAATTTAATTTAATTTTTTGTTCTTCTGTTCCAAACCCCATTTATAATTTTTTTATTTTATTTTTTATAATTGTGACAGCCTGTCTCGAAGGTGTATATTATTTTATCCTCGAGGGTAATGAAATGACTTAATTACCCTTGGACGTTGAAATGTGTTATGTGTGATATGTTTTTGGTTGTGGTCTAATTCCTAACTTTCCTATACTTTTGGAACTACTTAGGACTTAGGTTTTATTTTCTTTTGTTTTTGGTTGGTGACCCACGAGGACCACACACACACACCTAAACCTCTCTGTTGACTCTCTCTTTCTCTCTCCTTCTCTCAGATTACATCCGTTGTCCGTACAAGTTGTACAGTCACTCTTCAAACTAGCTTCATCTTTCATGGATCAATGTCGAGAAGGTTGCTTTTGTGTTCTTTGTGAGCTCAAGAGCTCATCCATACCCTTAGTTCGACGTGAGAACTCGTAAAACCCGGAAACCAGAGAACCCAATTTTGGGTTACTGTTCATGCAGTTGTGATCGTGGAATTTTCAGTGAGTTTTAAGCTTATAGGAAGCTTTAGGACGTCTTCACGAAGCTCGGGGAGTAATTTTGAAGTGTTTTGGACATCGGGAAGCTCGAGTTCATCAAGTTGCAGAGGTTGCTGGAGTGTTTGAGGGTTTTCTGGCGAGATCCCGTGGATTTCAAGGCTTCAAGTGGTAAGGTTTTTTTCTACTCGTTGTAAGCTTCATTTTGGTACAAATTTCATTCGTTGAGAAATGGCGGAGATATCAAGCTTTGAAAATTTTCCAATTTCCGGTGACACAAATGGCGCCAGGCGGCGGAGTCCGGTGATCCACCGGAGAAGAAAGGAGAATATTCCTAACGGCGATTAACGACGTTAGGTATGTTTAACAGAATATTCCACGGAATATTCCTAACGGTAGTTAAGTTTCCGTCAGGGTTAGGCGCGCGTGGGGGCGCGCTTGTGCCCTTACCGGTACGTGGCGACGCGTGGGTGGTCCAAAAATTATTTTAAAAATATGGGGATGTTTATGGTGTTGAGTAGATTATGTTGGTATATTCAAACACCCAATTTGAGTAATGTATGAGATGTTATTAGCTAGTTTCGTTTATGTGCTTTAAATTAACGTTTATATAGTTGTTTCACATATATGTGAGACCTATCCTCAGGACAAGTGCAGTTAATCAAGGACCCTTCCACAAACCAGTGAGTGGGCTTTTGGTTTTCCGTATATACCTATATACCTGAGATTTTTCCCAGAAAATTGATTTAAATGAAATTATGTTTGAAATGCCATGCCTATTGATTTATGCTTAGACTATGAATTTGTATGAAATGTACATATTGTGATTTGACTCTGTGGACACTCAGGTAAATACCAGGTGAGTTGTAGATTGTTTATGTAAATTGGTTGATTATGTGAGATGTGTTGAGAGCTCATAAACTTGCACCGCGGTGTTAGTGCTTCTGCCTAGAGTTAGGGCACAGTCCTTCACGTGATGTTCACCTCCCGCACCATACGCTCACCTTGGATTCAAGTTAGGTGCACAGTCCTGTCATACAGACCACTATAGGTGTTTCCGACTCGTAGGTGACCCGCGATTATTCACACAGTCTTCACGTGATCATAGCACTTTAGCGTACTTATTTATACCCAGTCGTGTCGTACAAACCACTTTAGGTGGTTCCAACTCGTGTGCATGTATATTTGTTGAGATGTGGATTTGAGCTGTACAGGTCACATTAGGTGACTTCGGCTAGATGGATGAGCTCTAGATTCAGCCGTACATGTCACGTTAGGTGACTGCGGCTGACATATCATTTGCATTAATTTATATCACTTGGCTTACATATTTTATTGCTGAGATATTCGATATGGCATATTTGTGAAGTTTGCTATTTTGAGCATGGTTGTGGTATAAATATGTATTCTATTTTCTGAGAAATTATACAGGTTTTACGGCGAGGGGTTACAATCTTTGATAAATGAAATGGTTTTGAAAAGCTTTGTTTTTGCCCACTCACACTTTTTGTTTTGCACCCCTCCAGGTTCTAGTTAAGAGTGTTTTTTGGTGGCTTGCGAGGAATCCATGGCAGCTTTGACAGAATATCACCATTGTAGGTTTACCTTTGGTGTTGTATAATTAGTATTCGTCCAGCTGGACTGCACTTAAGCTACTTATGCTTTGGTTGTGAATTCACACTTATTTCGTCTTGCACCTTATCTTATCTAGTACTTTAGTTAGTTGGGTTTTATTTATTCGCATTTCTTATATCAATATTGTTGCCGCACTGTGCACATGGCTACGTCACCTTCGCGTGACGGGCAACACGCCTTGATTTTGGTCGGGGTGTGTCAATAATCAACCTATATCATAGGTTGATTGTATTTATCTACTATATGAAGGATTTATATTTATAATAAACATGTATAGTTGTATCTTACTTGTAGGTGTTATATTTTTGTATTTTGTAGTTATGTTTCATATCTTGCTTATGGGTAGAATATATATTTAATTGTCTATCTGCCTATGCCATAGGTTTTTGTTGTTAGTCTACCTATAACACAGATTAATTGCATTACATATATATATATATATTTTATATGCCTTTATCACAAAAGGTAATGAATTTAAATTTTTTATCTAAAAATATAAAATTGAATAATTGATACAAAAATATGTAATTAAATAACTGAACTTAGTCCGAAAAACAGCCTACATTTTTGGACCGTGATCTAAAAGCCCCTTACTAGAATAATAGAACATCGCTTTGTAAAAGAAATATATTTCGACAACTACCCACTTGGCATGTTGGTCGAAAGTTCAGGCTAAAAGCCCAAAATATATTGGGCCCGTATACGATACCATTTCATCCAGCCCAACCCAATACGACGCAGGACGTGAATTAGAGCTGTGTCCCCATCACTCTCTCTGTGAGTGAAATGGGGGCTTTACAGAGGTTTTAGGGTTTGGAATCGAAATACACAGACGAACAGAGATAAAAAAATGTCAGCTTCGATCGCTGGAAGATCGACAATTCTGCGCGCGTTTTTCCGAGCAGCGACGTCAACAGCAAGAACAAGAATTTCAGCAGCGCCATGCCCTTCGATTCCGTCCAATTTCATGGCTCGTCGCTCCCCTTCCTCAAGGTAGTTTCTTTCTTTCATATAGATGCAATACACACACACACACACACACACACACACACACACACACACACACACACATTTCAAATGTATATGAATGTAATAATCTTGTTTATATTTGCATTGGAAGGCTGTTGCGGCGAGAATTGAGCTCTCTTCAACCGCTCCACACTGCCATTGCGTCCGCTTGCCTTATCTCCAAGCTCCCCGCCTTGGCCACCTCCTCCGAAGGTTCCTACTGCTCCTCATTTTCTCTTAATTTGGTGTTGTTGCATCCATGTTTACGTCTTCCTATCGTTTTACCGGCGTGTTGTTTGTTAATTGCTATTCAATGTTCTGTAGGCTTGTTATATAGTATAATGTTCATCTGTATAATTTTGCCACTTTTATTGTCCTTTATTTCGTTA
Organism: Pyrus communis; assembly: GCF_963583255.1. NCBI lineage: Eukaryota > Viridiplantae > Streptophyta > Magnoliopsida > Rosales > Rosaceae > Pyrus > Pyrus communis. Next base: position 16,260,176 of record NC_084810.1, on the reverse strand, counting down.
TAAAAGCTAATGTTAGTTGATAGATTAAGAAGGTAAGCTCTAACCGTGTTAAATTCCTATGAATACAATAATCATAAATTAGCACCGTTTACCATTGATTCGTTAAATTGGCCAAATGGGTAAATGTTTGCTGTAGGGAAATGATTTCCACACACCCCATTTCTTCTTCTGCACACTGTTGTTTACTTATGTCCTTTGATTATCGTTTCATTTATTCAATCCAAAGGCTAGAAGTAAACATGGGGCTGCGGGGGGAGAGAAGGCCAAAAGGGATGTGCTGAAATCACTTCCTTAGTAGTATTGTTATATTCACTGAGTTTAATGACTACATCTTTCGCAGAGGTGGGATGTACTTGCACTGTTGTCAGAAATGTCGTTGGTGAATAATGAATATGTTACAACTTACAAGTATTGTTGTTCAAGAGTTTGAAATTTATGTGGTTTATGCTATCAAGCGTCAGTTGTCAAAACCAAATGAAAAAAGAGAGGAAAGAATGAGATAGCAACGATGCCTGATTTATGTGCTGAACTTTTGGACTTCTTCTTTTACAAATTTAATAGGCGTTATTGGAGTTACCTGATGGTTCTATTTTCCCATGGTCAACAGGTAGATTTGTGAATTACATCAGTCCCATCTAGGGGCGTGTGCATGCATAGATCAAGAGTTCTTCTACTTTTCTTGAATTTGCCGATAAGTTCCCTTGGAAAGTCGAAATGCTTGTCTTTTGAGGTTAACTGCTGAACATGCTTGTTTTGAATTAAATAGAAAATCTTTGACATCTCGTGAAATTCTTCTTGTTTGTTACATGGTGAATTCAATTTAACATTCATAAATTAGATGATGTACTTGGATTGCTTTGAAGAAATGTCAAGTTTAATAATTTGTATTAGAGTAACAAATAAAATACGAGACGAGTTGTCTTTGGACGGTTTGCTTTTGGGAAAAGAAATAACCCTGGTTGTGGAATGGTAAGGCCTGAAATCTAGGTCTCAGTTGTTTCTCTTTTAGTAATATTCTTTTTGGGTTACAATGTTGTATATTTGATTTGCGAGAGATATTGGAATGAGGACGTCTCTCTAAAGGAGTCCTGTCACTTGTACCTCTACTTGCTTAATAGGCAAGTATGTTAGTATCTATTGAACCGGCTGCTTGCTGTAGAGTGTACTTAGTAACAACTAGCAAGATGAGAAGAAGGCTAGGTTATCAACTAGTCGTGCAAAGCATATTGTTACTGAGCGATAGTTAATTTACTTTGTTGGAGACGGTGTTTTGGGATAGTTTAAGTTTGTTGAACTTCTATTTTGAGCACAAAACAGAAGGCTTGTTTCGGAGTTAAAAATGTCGTTTTGTATTCTGGGGTAATTAGATTGACTTGATTTTTTTTTTTCTCCTTTTGATCTGAATGATCTTTCTTAGAAGCATATTATCCATTGTTTTCAGTCATTTGTATTCGTTTCCTTGTATAAATCACTCCCTTGGCACCCTTGCTGCTATTTGCTGAGTAACAATCGATCATTCATTGCTTATCCTGTTTCGCTTCGATCCTTAAGGGGGCGTTTGTTGCGCCGGACTATTTCGGACTGGATTAGCTTCAAGGACTAAGCTGGACTGGCTTAGACTAGACTAAACTGGACTAACTTAGTGAAGCGTTTGGTGCAGTATTGGACTAAGAAGCTGGATAATAACAACTTCTAATATTATATTATTTAATATATAAATTATTAATATTTTATTATGATCTTATATTTTTCTTTATCTTTTCCTACCATTTCCGTCCCACTCTTTTCCTCTTCTCTCATCGTCCCACCCTCTCCCTCTTTTTTTCCTCTTAGACCTCTCAATTCATGTCTCTTTCTCATTCCTGGTCAAACTCCTTATTGATTCAAGTCTCTATTTCTCTGTCCTCCCTCTCTAGCTATGCGTTGTTCGAATGGAACCTCACGGCTTCAATTTTCCCGACGAGTTGCAGGTTTCCCGATGTGTTTTCCGGCCAACCCTCATTAAATTGGATGAAGTTAGCACTGCCAAAGAATTCATCACCATCCTTGGATCGAGATCTTAGCTTTGAATGCTCGAATCTGTCATGGATTTGAAGAAGCCCAAACAGGCCGAGACTTCCAGACCATTTTCCGGCCACATTCGACCACATTTTAGCCTCGATTCAGGTAAAATCGTAATCTTGTCACTCCCAGCTTCAATTTGGTATATTTTATATGAAAGTTGGTTGTGAAATGGATCTGAAAGAGAGTCGGAAAGTTAATGATTGATCTAGGTGACCGAAGATGACGAGGAGTCTGTCGGGAGTGGTCGTTAAGCATGACGAGGACGAGAAAGAGAGGATAGTCTTAGCTAGTCCCATGGTTATTGGGGGGTCTCGCTAAGATCTCTTAGTGAAGGGTTTTGTCCATGCTAGTCCCTTTTAGTCTCATTAATGTTAGTCCCAGCATGGAACAAACACAGTATTGGATTAATAGCTAGTCCAGTCCAGTCCAGTCCAACTTAGTGAGGGCAAACAAACGCTCCCTAAATGATAGTATAGCTCCTGTTTGAACTTTGTTGATTTGTGAATGCGGATGAGTCATTTCCTTAGAGATCAACTTTGATTTCAAATCTAAAGAGTCTAGATCTCAGTTAATTTTTTCCAGTAAATATATGTAAACATGATTTACAGCATTTGCTCATGGCGCATCAATTTGCTGAAATTCTTTGTTCATGAAAACAACCCTCATCTTCCAACGTATCACCTTCTATTCGAAATTCTCATCCGCACATTTTTTTTTCCATGAGTGAACGGGATTTAGTTAAATTTTAACCGTTCACTCATGGAAAAAAGTGCGGGAGGGCAACCCTAAACCAAACTGCTCCTACACAATCCTCCCTTGTGATGCAAAGGCAGAGTAGAAGAAGAGTAAACTGGATCGGCCCAATTGCATTACTTTTTCTCAATTGTGCTAAAATTTCAATGGACCCGTATAACCTTGGTTGCCGCTATGATTTCATTTTCCAAATTTGTTCACGTGATAAATTCCTTGGTGAAAAATTCACTATTAAATTTATTCATATTATAACGCATTTTTTATTTTATTATTATACTTTTTTGCTCGTGTGGTTGTTTTATTGTTACACAAATAATTTTGAGCAATTAGCTAAAATGATCGGAAGCTAAATTTTGGTTGCCAAACAAATCGATTGGACGTCCTCCTCATCTCATCATATCACCCTTAGTTCAACATTTGGATGCTTTCGAATCATTCGAACAACCAATTTCCCAATATTTTTGTACCAATCGAACACATAGATGGGGTTCCTCTAGTGACCATGAGATCAGAACTTAGAACCTCCTTCAATTGTTCAACGTAGAACGAGTACATACCTAGAGACTAAGTGGTAATCAGCAAGATGTTTAAATGTGGCAAGCAAACTTATTTTCCAAGTTCTTCACGTTCTCAACATTTATTAAAAGACATACAAATTCAACACCAAAACACTTGTACGTACACTTCAAAACAAAAAAAAAAAGGTGGTTTGGTTAGCAACATATTCAAACAAAAGATTCGTTTTTGCGATGATTGTACATCTTGTCTAACATCTGCAACCTTCCTGAAGACAGCACAAGTTGACCAAAAACAGCTTCTTCTCCCAAATAGAAAGGCTTACTACAATTACGATATAACTACGTTTGGTATCGTTCGATTCTTGTCAAAGACAAATTTGAATCAAATTATTGCTAGTTCATTATGAGGCTTAATCCACTCCTTGACTCTTTTAGTGTAGATAATATCGTTTTTTAAAAAAATTATTTTCAATTTATATTAAAAATAGCAATACAAATGCGCCGACAAATGGAGCTAAATTACATTGTTAATATTTTCTGAAATATTATATTATTCTGATGATGCAGGAATTGAATGGCAATTTCTAAGTCAGTTTTCACTTGTTAATTTTCATTTAATAACCAAAATGGACTTTTAACAACTTCCAAGAAGCAACAAATACATCAGGTTTTAATGGATGCTTACATGCAATATCTTTGACTTAATTGGGAGATGCATCACATGATTATTTAAGTCATATATTTTAATACATACACTTACTTTGAAAACCTAAGTTTTCACATGGCTTTATTTAATTAATTAGTAGATGAGATGTTATTTTAAATTTGGTTGATAAATTAATTGGCCATATATTCAACTAGGCCACTGGTTGTGACTTGTGATTTTGAAAAGACTTGGAGAGAAAGAAGATCGACAGGGGACCTCATACTTAGTTATTGTCATGCGTGGGAGAGGTTTACTGTGTAGAAAAACTTCATTGTCACATGAGTATATTTTTGTGTAAGTGTAATATTCTAATCACAAGATAAATAAGATCGAAGATATATCTTTTTAAATGAGCGTTTGGTTTTGACTTACAATATGACGTGATCAAATACTGAATGAGCCACTCACAGAATCACACGAAGATATAATCATGGTTGAGATCAAACAATAGGTGCTTTCCAACGTGTTGTACACATTAATAGAGTGGAGTTATTTCCTCCAAGTGTAGCTTAGTTTCTATGAGATGTTTTGATTTGATCATTTGAGTAGTTGACTTCCAAAGCCTAATGGTAATCAGTTTTAAGACTTGATTATTTGAAAAATTCTTTACCCACCTTCTCATAAATTTAAAATTAATCTTCATCTATGACTATCAAATTCCTCCCCTTGACCTAAAACAACAGGCCAACATCCAAATCCTAATGTATGATTAATATATTTTGTATAATCTACTATAAATTCCAAAGCTTTAAGCTCTTGATAAACCTGAAAACATGATTAATTAGCAATCTTATAAACCATTAGAGAGAAAATTAAAGAAACTAATTTGTTCATCAGCTGACTATCTCTATCTTGTCGGTGTAGAGCTATCTGTCTCTGTCTCGTGTCCATTTCTCACACACATGCCTGCTTACACGCACACAATATTATATTAAGAGATGGAGGGAGAGAGCTTTTGATTATTCAGAAGAAAATTTCAGTGCCCATCATCATAAACGCACGGAACACGACAATGTTGATTGAGATCAGCAGAATTTTTATGCACTTAAACAAAGGGGCAAACCCCAATCATTTTATTTTATTTTACTAATTTTTATTTTATTTTATTTATTTTCTTTCATTCTTCGAAAGCCGAGTTACCAACCCAGGCCGGCAACTTCCCTATAATATTGAAAACAGTTGGTTCCGACACAAGTGGTCATCTGCTATAATGATGGAGAAGAGTGTTGCCATTGCACCAAGGCGTGAGTATGAATTTGACAAAAAGAAAGAAAAAAAAAAAAAAAAAAAAAAAAAAAAACAGTTAGCTCCGACACCATTTCATGTTTTCAGTTGAATGGCCTTTTTTTGGTGGTCAAAAGTTGAATAGGCACTTGCATGCAACGTGCAGGACATAATACATGCCTTCCAATTTCCAGTTTTATGTAGATCCTCAAGAAAGAAAGGCCAAAAGTGTTGAGTGAAGGATAATCCATGACCTAGCAGTGTGGACTATATATCTATCTTCCAATATTTCCTCCTCAAAATGGCCTAATTCCTTTGAACAAAACAAGTGGTCCACGTTCAAAACTCTGCAGATTTGGCATATGTCATGAGAAAATATTCCAGTGTGGGATCTTTTCTTTTACACATTATTATCAACGGTAATTTGTGTCAAATGAAAGATTTTCAATGCTTTCTGGTCCAATTTATAGGCTGGTAGAGTTAGTTATTGTTAGGTACAAAGCCAAAATAGAAAGATCCTTTTCCTATGAACTGTTTTCATTGTTGCTCACACGTTGGCGGCCGCTGATTTAGGTGTTCATGTTTGAACTAAAAAAAGCGGCATACTCATTCCTAAATAATATTTCTTCTCTAAATTCTTGGATGGGAGAATATAAGATAATAGTTGGAATTTTGGAGCCTTTGTAGCCCTAGTGTGTTAAGAGTATTTATCCACGGCGGCCCTGAGAATTTGGGGGACCCTAGGCAATCCTTTGAAGTTGAGTTCCAGAGTTCTTTGACTCTGGTCCCTTGTACATTCACATGTATAAAAAAAAAAAATTTGCTAAACACATGAAAAAGTCTATTTTCTACATCAAAAATTGTTAAAAAATATATCAAAAGAAGAAAGATAGATAAACATTATAATAAAATAACTAATTCATTCAATCTTTCTAGTGAAATCACAATGCAACAATCAACTCAATATTCTACAAATAATAAATTGATAGAGAAACAAACTAAAAACACCCAAGTTGAAGTGTCGGTACACCAAATTCCAATCAATTTTCTATTATTACAATATTACTTATTGCGTTCAGTAAATGATTGAACAGTTGAATTACAGAGACTGCATCTGACAGCTGGGGAAAATACTTGAGTGAAGAGGATAATAATTTTCGTATATGTGCAAAACTAAAGTTACATGTGGGTGAGGGAAATGAAAAAACAAGTAAAACATTTTTTTTTTTTTGTTGAAAATTATATTATTGCCTATGATTTTAGTTTTTGATATTTTTATTGAATTCGAATTGTAAAAAATTTAGGGGTCCTAGGCGGGCGCATACTTCGGCTACTCTCAAGACCGGCTTTGTAAATGGTAGAGTCACTTCCATTAGAGATTGTTACTTTAAAAGAGGAGTATCAGTACCATTTATTCTGAACAATAACTTCATAATGCATACACGTTCATGCATATATAATAGGCTATCTTGACAGTGTAACAGGACGTCCACAACATAAACATTGTTATAGTAACAATGCTATAACAATGTGATTTTATGCAATTAACTAGAACCTCAGCATTTATTACTATGTAATATTGGGTTGTAAGATTTGACGATTATAATGTCACATAATATTTTTGAGTGTGTTTCATACGCTGAATATTAAGGTTAAGCTGTAACATTGTTAAACATGAAGGGAGCCAAAAAATGAATATTGATGATTAACAATTCCATGATGTCCACTAGTAACTTTATATCAAATAAATTAACGGCTTATCATGAATATATTGCTTGCTACTTATTATACTGTCAATTGGTTCCATACATTTAATTGGATTACTAAATGATATATGATTCAAATGATTTTCTGAATGAATGATCTTCGAATGATCTTCAAATGATTATCAAAATCTGAATTGTTTCGATTATAAAACTTGATAAGTGAAGATACGTTATCCGCAAAGAGTGCATATGAGGTGAATGCAAGTATTTTCCTTCTAATTGTTTTTCTAACAGAAGCAGACAAACTATTTTAGTTAAAATATACCCATATTTAGTTCTTTCCTACTAAAGTCTCAAAAGTCTTCTTGTTAGCCTTCTATAGGGTTTATCCTTCCCAGCGAAATTAAAGGTTAGGCTGCTCAGGGAAATTGCATTGTTATTAAGAAAACTTATGCATCTATGTTCGAGAATTATACTACTACAGAGCGACCTTTTCTGGTCAGAAGTCTCTACCATGATACACTTTCGACCAGTTTCATGCATAGTTTTAAAAATATTTAAAGGTGCTACTAGCACTATAATCTAGTAGTAATAATATTTATTTGTAATGAAAAATTTTAGGTTCAATCTCTCATGAGAATTTGACACCAATTATTTTTTGAGCATTGTGTAGTATAGTGCAACCCATTTCTAATACTTTATAACTATATGGTATTCTATTTTGTAATTTATATATCTCAATACAATTATGTATTTTTTTAAGTATAGACAATTATATTTATATGTTATATGAAAATTAAAAATCCGTCCAGATGCTAAGCTCTAATCCGCTGTCCGGCAAACATCCATCATCTTTTAGAACCTTGATTTCATGGCATTAGGTATATGACGGCTGCCTTTTGAAAAGGTATGGTGCGATCATTCTCGTAATTATTTATTTTCTTTTTCTCTGTGAAGGGTTTTGAAGAAGTCTGCAATTTTAGGTAGTCTGTTGGGAAACCAAGCAAAGTGAAGTTGTTAAATTGGCAATAGGCAGATTATTATAATTAGTTAATGAATGACAGATCAAATAGTCTATGAAATTTGGGGTGTCACACACTTAAAAGATAACCTTTAGTATGCATTGACAATGCACAAGTACATCTGCTGCCTAATCAATTTGGTTGGCAGGATTTAATTTCCTTCCATACTTGCAATTAAGAATTCATGATTCAAGAATATTTGCTTGAAGTAAGATAATAAGGAATTAATTTGGAAAGTGTTGTAGCCTATTTTATCTGACAAGGAGAAGGAGCCGGCGGCAAGGTGAGAGAGAGAGAGAGAGAGAGAGAGAGAGAGAGGGAGGAGACATATGTTTGTAGAATCGTAGGGGAATTATGTATTGAGGATTTGTTATGCCCCTTACGTAGTGCCTTTATTTATAGTAGTAAAAGGAGAGAAGAAATCCTTCATCCCCAAAGAATACAAGTCCATATAGGAAAGAATAACTAGAATAAAATCTAATCTAGGATTTACACAATCATACTTAAACTAGGAAAGTTCACAACACTCCCCCTTGAGTGTGTAAATACTCAAAGTAGATCCAGCATCATGCAGAAGTTGAGGAAGTTGACTCGCTGGCACTGATTTTAAGGAACAACGCTTATTCTCAATAAGGTAGGAACTTGCATAAAGTAGTAAGTCTCACTAAAATTCCCTAAGGCTATGGCAAAAACTTGAGTAGGGACAAAATCCATAGTCTAAGGAAAAATGCGTGAGAAATGCAAAGTCAAAAGAAATGTCTACGGGACGTCATTAGGGATATGATCAACCCAAGTTGGGTGCCTAATTAAAACCTAGTTAGGTTGCAAAAACCCAGTGGTAAAAATGCTCCTAATCGTAGGGAAAAATAGTACATTAAGATCAAGCAAGTATTCTTCTGGATACTCCCCCTGAGTTTGACACAATTCTAAAAAGAAATAGCAATGTTAACTCAGAAAGTTTACGCATACCAATTCCTTGAACAAGCTTCTAAAACGTCACATTCGGTAGTGATTTGGTGAAGAGGTTGGCCATATTGTCTTGTGAACGGATTTGCATGACTTCAATCTTCTGATGTTATTGTTGTTGATGTGAAAAAAAAAACTTCAGCACAATGTGCTTGATGCTGTCTCCTTCGATGTTACCCTTCTTGAGCTGTTCGATGCATGTTGCGTTGTCTTTAAAGATCGTCGTAGAGACATCTACATCGGGGTAGAGATCGCAGGAGCTTCGAATATGGGCCACAACTGCTCTTAACCAAAAGCATTCCCAAATTGCTACATGTAAGGTGAGAATTTCAGCATGGTTAGACGAAGTGGCAACTAAGGTCTGTTTAGTTGACCTCCAAGAGATTGCAGTGCCTCCAACGGTAAAGACATAAACCGTTTGAGAACGCGCCTTGTGCGAATCAAATAAGTATCCTAAGTCGGCATAACCAACAAGGCGAGAATCGACTCGTGAAGCAGAGGGTGCGGCATCACTTGAGGATCCGTAGGGATAGAACAAGCCCGAATCCATAGTACCCATAAGGTAACAGAAGATGTCTTCCACGCCAGTCCGGTGTATGTGTGTTGGTGCATTACTGTATCTTGCCAAAAGATTAACGGCAAAGGATATTTTGGGTCTAGTGCATTGAGCTAAGTATAATAAAGAGCCTATCGCACTTAGATAAGGAACTTTAGGCTCCAAAATCTCTTTATCATCCTCATTCGGACGAAAGGGATATCGTTTTGCATCTAGTGATCAAACGACCATATGAGTACTCAAAGGCTTCGCTTTATCCTCGTTAAAACGATGCAACACCTTCTGGATGTAGTTCATTTGATGTATTAGGATCCCATCTAAAAGATGCTTTATCTCGAGACCGAGACAATATCGAGTCTTACTTAGATCTTTCATCTCAAATTCCGACAAGGTTCATGTCATCGACATATACTGCAACCATCGCAAAATCGGAATGTGACTTCTTAATGAAAACTCAAGGGCATAGTTCGTTGTTCACATGTCCCTAACTAGTTAAATACTCACTAAGACGGTTATACCACATTCTTTCAGATTGCTTCAAACCGTAAAGTGAACGCCTCAGCCGAATTGAGAGCGTGTTTCGAGGTTTGGACATATTTGATCCAATCAATGTAAGTCATTCGGGAACTTTCATATAGATTTTCGTATCAAGATCCCCATAGAGATACGTAGTTACTATGTCCATCAATCGCATACTCAATTTTTTGAAAACTACCAAACTGATAAGGTAGTGAAAAGTAATCACATCCATAATGGGTGAATAAGTTTCGTCATAGTTAATCCCGGGGCGCTGTGAGAAACCTCGTGCAACAAGACAAGCATTGTAATGCACAATTTCGTTCTTCTCATTATGCTTCCGAACGAAAACCCACTTGTAGCCAAGGGGCTTCACATGTAGAGGAGTAGGAGCTACAGGTCCAAACACTTTACGTTTTGCAAGTGAATCGAGTTCGACTTGGATTGCTTGTTTCTAGTTTGACCAATCAGTTTTATGTCGACATTTATCAAAGGAACAAGGTTCAATGTCATCACTCAACATGATCTCAGTAGCTATTGCATATGCTAATGCATTGTTGACTATCATCTTGTTTATACACCACACATTATCTAAGCTAGCATGATATACCGAAATCTCACGATTCTTGGGAAGAGGATTCGTCTCTTCAAGGACGCTTCCGTAATCTAGAATTTCCTCATGAGTTGGATAGAATGAGTAATCGACATTCAGATTCACGGTAGGCTCTTTAGGTGCCTATGTTGTGGGTTTCCTCTTTTGGGGATGTGAATCATTTGAACCAAGAGGTCTTCCATGCTTTTGTGTAGGGGCAGATGATTGGTTAGCCGTTACTGTACGTGGATCACCAAGATTGGTGTCCCGGGTGTAATACTTGAAAATTTTAAAATATATGATTATGTGGAAATTTTTATCGGAAAGTGAAATGACAAAAATGTTCCTCTTTGACCAAACGTAATTTTATGAGGACGTATTTTGTCCTTATATGCTTCATCATATTTCTTGGCATATTTGGATAGAGTTCGATCTCACAAACGCGTAGGTGCAAACCGTTTGTGAAACGGAATTATAACGAATGAGATATAAACGAGCGAAGTTAGGGGTGAAATGGTCATTTGACCATAATATGGATTTCTCCAGATAATTGTGAGGTGCCACATGTGTGGCATTGGTTGGGAAAGAGAGAGCACTGCCCAATCAGAAAACAAGGAAGGAGGGAAATGAGAGAAGGAGGAAAAATGAGGGAAATGAGGAAAAGGAGAAGGAGAGAACCGGCCAACCTAGTTTCTCCACCCAACCCGCCATTTTTGGTTGATATTGGTGTCCATAGAAAGCCCTTGACGAGCCTTACATCTCTATAGTGTTAGATTTCCTAATTTATTTCCCATTTCTCCAGTTTGAAGCCACAAAACCCACGATTTTTTCGACGGCTTTAATCTTTTTCCGGTGGCTCCAGCGAGCTTTAATGTCGATGACCTCCACCAAAAGACTCATCTCAACCCCAGGATCAAGGCCCAAGCCTTTGATGAGGCGACAAAGTTTGTTTTGGTGACGAATCAACAACTACCCAAATCAAGGGTTTCCTGCGGGTTCAAGTTAATTTGGAGCATTTTCCGGCCAAATTGGAGTTGGCTACAGGTATAAAGTTTGCTCTACTCTTTGAGATCTACATTTCTATAAAATTTGAGTATTTTTGGAAATAGTTGAAATTCTTCTGCGAGTCAGGGCAGCCGACTGCCACCTATGGCAGCGAGTGGGCAGAGGGCCATCAATACTATTTTTAGGCTAAATTAGATGCCTTAATTTTAGTTTTGATATTCGTATGACGTAGGTTGATCGTTTGAACCTAAATTCACTATGATACTTTACTTGAACAATTTGTGAATAGACGATCTGACCGTTGGATCATCACCAAACTTTGAGATCTTATCGTACGTAATATTTGAGGACCTTAGGAACTTATAGAGTGGGAATCTGACATATGGATCTTCCCGAATTGGATATGCAAGTTTGTAAAATAAAACGTTAACCGTCATTTGATTTCGTGATTGGCGGAGATCCGACGGTTGGACTGGAATGAAATTTTAGTATGTTGTTCTAGAAGTGTAAGGTGAACTACGAATGACTTGGTCGCTTCATTTAGGGTGCGTAGGCAGTCTAACCAGGATGTTAGATGCAGCCATAAATTAAACAAAATGATTATAATTTTTTTTTTAGTGTGGTTGGTTAGAATTATAATTAACCATTATTTTATTGTGGCCTACCTATGTGTTTGGCTTCCGAATTAGAAATTTTGGGTCGTTACACTAGGTTTCCAGGAAGGAAGTCCGTCATACATTTGGTACATCCATCTTTGCAGGCATATTCGCAGCTGGAATATGTGATCTTGTCACGCGTGCTAGATTGATGAAAGCATTTGGCATGCTCTAAGCTATGCTTTGGAGATTTAGTATGAGTTGCACTTCAGTTTCAAACTGAGTGGTACGGGGATATAAATGAGACAAAGTGGGAGTTGTCCATGATAATTTGGGTTGTTCTTCATGAACGTTGACGTTCTTATCTCCCATAAATGACGGGAAGATTGTCTCATAGAAGTGACAATCAGTGAAACGAGCGGTAAAAAGATCGCTTGTCAAAAGTTCTAAGTAATGAATAATCTAAGGATAATCATATCTGACATAGATTCCTATCATTCGCTGAGGACCCATTTTTGTATGTAAGGGCCATAAAATCTATCGGCACATAGATCGCACAACCAAAAATGTGCAGATGCGATATGTCGGGTTCTTATCCGGTAACCAACTAAAGGGCGCTATATGGTTGGGTAGTAATAGGCCTCAGGCGGACCAACATGACTACATGCAATATTGCATGGCCCCAAGCATTGGTACGTATGACCAACGATCAAACCTAGAATGAAAAATTAATTGGAATCGGTCACATGCATAAAAGTTCTAAAAACAAATATCCTTTCAAAATAATTTTAAGTATTCAAGGACGGAAATTAATTAAAAACTTAATATCCAAAAAATAAATCACCAACAAATAATCCAAATATAAAGGAAAATTGTTCAAAATTTAACCAAAAAATAAGGAGGGTTTGGCCACTACCGTGGAATTTGGCCCTATGGTCTTATTTCAACTAAAAAATAAGTCTATGTCTAAGATTCTAATCTTCCATAGGTGTGATAGCCTCCTGAAAGTCAGAAACCTCCATCTTTGTACTCTCCGGGTCGTCCACTTGCACAAAGTTTGATTCAAACTTTTTACGACGAGAATGATATTCAGCTAAAACCTTCTGGGGATCTCAGCAAATATAGGACTAATGGTCTTTTGAACCACATTGATAACACATATCCGCATCCAGGTGCTTTGCCCTTATTCGTGAAGTTTGGGGCATTGGGAGCGAGGTTTAGGTCATTCTGGGCTTTGTTTCCTCATTTGGATGGGCCTTGACTCTATTGACCTTGGTGGGATGGCTTTTGGCCGCCCCTACGATGCCTCATTTGGCGTTTTGGGCGTTGGTTTGTGCTATAGTGTGCTTCAGGCATAACAGTCGCCCTAGTAGGTTAAGCTTGATGATTCTTCATCAACAGCTGGTTCTACTTTTCAACGAGAAGTAAAACAGAGATCAAATTCGAGAACTTAGTGACCTTCTAAGCTCTATATTGTTGCTGTAGGACAATATTAGTAGCAGAGAAGGTCGAACAGGTCTTTTCCATGAGATCCTTTTTGGTTAAAGTTTCATTACAAAACTTGAGAAGTGATCGGATTCGAAAAACTTCAGAATTATATTCATTCACAGACTTAAAGTCTTGGAAGCACAAATGCTACCAATCATGTGTGATGAGACATAGGGGAACATAGATACCCCAGCCGGGCTAGGATCTAGTACGGCACACATCGCTAGGACACCATGCCCTTTCAACCAGTGTTGGTTGAGCCAGTGTTGGGCCGCATCTGCGAGCCCGTTCTAGAAGAATTTTTTTTTTCTTTTTTCTCTGCGGGCCAAGAAGGCCTGCCCAAATATTGGGCTTAGGGTTTCAACCAAGAACACCTCAGCTGGAGCTGGGTGCAGTCACAGGGATGAAGGCCGGTGCCGGCGCTGCAGGCGGCTATGTTTTGGAAGAAATTTCTCTGTGCAAAGTCATGGGTTCGACGACAAGAAAGTTCCTAGGGATGGAGATAGTACCTCGACATCAAGGAAAAAGGAAACCTAAGAAATTCAAACTGGAATTTCACCCAAATTCGATGGAATTCTTTAGGAATTTCAATGATATTGGATCAAAAATCACAACACCAAGTTGGATTTAGGCAAAAAATTACAAGGCAAGGCCGTGGTCTCGCTTCAGGTGATGTGGCTTTTCTGGGTTTGGTTTGGACACCATAGGCGTCGAGTTCCAAAGGAGCTTGATGCTCCATGCTTGCTCGGGGTCACGGGTTTGAAGAACCCAAATGGCGATTTCAATGTCTTTTTTTTTTTTTTTTTCAATTCAATTCATAGCATATTCAATTTAATAATTTTAATGCATTACATATATTTGATGCAATTCATGGCAAATATCAAATTCACATAATTCAACAATTATGAATATATATAATGCATACACAATTTATGTAGAATCTAAAATTCGAAAAATGTAAAGTTGGGTCAAGCATTATGATGAATGTTCAGGCTATCAGGGCTGCAAAAATATTGAGATAAACACTGTTGTTTTGAAAGAACCTGATTGCGTGATGATATGGATGAACTAGTTTGATGCAGAAAAATCTTCAACGTCAGATTCCTAAGCGCAGCAGTAGGAGTGTGCTGATAACATGTTATAGCCTATTTTATCTAACAAGGAGAAGTGGGCCGGCGACAAGGGTAGAGAGAGAGAGAGGAGAGATATGTTTGTTGAATCGTAGGGGAAATGTGTATTGAGGATTTGTTATCCCCCGACGTAGTATCTTTATTTATAGTAGTAAAAGGAGAGAAGAAATCCTTCATCCCTAAGGAATACAAGTCCATATAAGAAAGAATAACTATAATCAAATCTAATTTAGGATTTACACAATTGCACTTAAACTAGAAAAGTTCACAACATAAAGCATTATTTTTCAATTGTTTGAGTAATATATTTTGGACCGACGAGAAATTACAACAAGAGAAAGTTCGAAATAATTGAGAAACCGAAGAGAAATCACAAAGATCACATATTAAGCATATATGAATATTGGCGATGAAGAATTTGTGGCAGTTTGACATTTTGTGAGGTTTTTTTTTAATTTTTTTATTATTTATTTATTTTTTCTGTCAAATGACATAAAAATGTTGCTGAATTACTTTAAAAATATATTTAGCAAGAGAAACATTCAGTTTTTTAAAAAGGTGAATATTTTAACCAATAATTTAAATGGTATTATGGTAAACCCCATTTTCCACGACCTGGGTGGTGAAACATGGTAATATGAAATACTGAACGTTGCAGGAAAAATAATAGGGAAATATGCTGATAAAAGGAATTTACCTGATGTGTTTGCTAGGGAACTTAATCGTTCTACATTGCATGGAGGTAAATTAATATTCAGTACGAAGTTGTTAACAGACAATATATCATGACATACCCACATTTTTCATAAGCAACTCAGCCATGATGAAGAATATGTATGTACCACAGCCACAACATCTGGGGTCCATGGCTCAGAGGTATGCCTCACGCTTGTACCAACAAGACTCAATAAGTTATAAATATATAATGCCTCGTTAATATGCAGATATATAGAAATTTTCTTAAGTGTAATTAACCGTACTTTTTACAATGCAAATTTATCGTCAATGTAAGCATTAACACAGTTGAAAATAAAACTCAACAATTTTCCTAACTTTTCTTTTGAAAGAACCATTTTCTCAACTTGAAACAAAAACGATTATTAATATGAAGAATGGTTGGATTTGATAGCCTGACAAGTTACAACATAATATACAATACCTCAAACTTGTGTAACAAGGTAACATTTCTCTATGATGTTAATGGGTGTAATTAACACGATAACATGATAACATAATAGCTGCATAGCTAATACCTGCATAATCGTAGTCTAAATCATCCTATAAGCTTTAATCTCAAAGTCTAAATCATATCTAGTTCTGTTCCTCTAAAACCTTTAGTGCTACTTTAATCCATATCACTATATCAACAAATTTGGGAACCTATATATGTAATAATCATAAGGAAGGGATACAGGAGGAGCTGCTCACTCACCCATAAATAGGGTTCATGTGATGGGTTCCCATTAAATCAATATTCCTAATCCCACTTTCCAACCAGGAACCACATGATATTTTTCATATAATAAATAAATGAAATGTATATAAACCAAAACTTATATTAAAATAGTCACAGATGATCCCTCTTTGATTTATTTTTTATCTAACCTATCGTTTATGAGATTAAAACTCAAAATATTTTCAACAAAATTGAGATTGAGCAACGGTGGACCAAATATTCAGTAAGAAATAGAAAAAGAAAACCATGGAGGAAACTTTATAGCTCATTGCATGTACACATTATGCCTTGCTTTTAATTATAGGTCATGTGTTGGGAGCGGGAGTCGGTGCGTCTGCAGACTGAATTTATTTTGCGGGTCAACGTTCACTATCATAGTTACTTCATAATAATTCTATTGCATGCCCATATCATCATTAGTTTTTACTAACAAATAATATTATTTATAAGAGTTTTTATCACAAATAGTTATTGAAATTGACCATCACCGTTAAGATGGTCATTGAAATTGAAAATCAATCAATATAGCTTTTGAAATTGAAAATTAATCAATGTAGCTTTTGAAATTGAAAATCAATCAATATGGTTATTCCGTCACAATTCTATTAACCGTTAAGTGCTGATGTGACACATAAATGGGTCCCATAAGTCCTTTTTTTTTGTCCTTAAAATTGACCTGCAACATCAAAATGGTTCTTGAAATTGACCTGCGATATCAAAATGATTCTTGAAATTGAAAATCGATCAATGTAGTCTTGCAAGTAAGTTTCCCAAATCTTCAGAGTAGGTCCTACTATAAGAAAAAAAAATTTCATTGTGCAAAAAGGTATTTAGACAATTTTTTAATTAATTATTAAATTCACATCAGCACATAACAAATTTTTTTACAGAATTGTGGCGGAATGATCATATTGATTTGCGACACCTATTTTCAGGACTACATTAACCAATTTTCAATTTAGGGACCATCTTGATGGTGTAGGTCAATTTCAGGGACCATCTTGATGGTGTGAGTCAATTTCAGGAACCATTTGTGTTAAAAACTCGTAAATCTTGTAGGGCCTATTTATGTGCCACATTAATTGATTTACAACACCTATTTTCAGGGATTACATTGATTGATTTTCAATTTCAGGGACCATCTTGATGATGATGGTCAATTTTAGAACCATTTGTGATAAAAACCCTTTTTAATATAATGAAAATAAAGTATAAAGGACAATTTGTCAAAATTGCTGACAAAGAACCTTCTCCTAGTTATAGTATAGATAAATATGTCCACTAAAAGGTATCTAGTAAGAAAATATTTTTGTATAAATTGAAAGAAGCTCATCCTAAGTTAAAATTTTCAAATTGGACAAACTGGAAACAGAAAAATATAGAAGAAAGTCGCGTGCTAAACAAACTTAGATTCAATCAAGTTAGCAAATATATAAACGCAAGTTTGAATCCTCATAAAGGAAATGTACAAAGGACAATTTGTCAAAATAGTGGACAAAAAGCCTTCTCTAAATTATAGTATAGATAAATGTCTTCTTCATTATAGTATAAATAAATATTTAAAATAAAAAATCTAGTAAAAAATTCTTTTTTTACGAGTTAAAACAAGCTCATCCTAAATTTAAAATCTCAAATTGGACAGATTGGACACAAAATAAATAACGATGAAAGTAAATTTCAGCTTATTCAAGTTAGAATAGGAAGTGTGGTATACCCCCTGTGTTTCAAGTTTTCAACTTTGAATCATCATTCCCTTATAGTTTAGATGAAGTTACTTTATATTATTTCTCTGAGTCTATTTATTTATCTATTTTAATTTAACTAATGTCATCTTTACTTGTAAGTGAGAAGTCTAAGGTTCGATTCTCGTCAAAGGAAAATTTGAATAACGTTATTGATAGCTTATTGTGAGGTTAAGCCCAACCTTCTTCTTATTGTAAATAAGGGGTTTTATCACAAATGGTCCTTGAAATTGACCCTCACCATCAAGATGGTCCCTGAAATTGAAAATCAATTACCTCAGTTTATGCTCAATTACTCTTTTCCAAAATTTTATTGTATGACTCATAACTTAATATTCCTATAGTTCATGCAGTTTTATATGTCGGCCTTATTCTTGTAAATAGGCACCAAAGTGCTTTTTTGCCACTCGTTTGGCATCTTTTTCCTTTTCAAAATCTTATTCAAAAGGTTTGTGAGTCATGCTATACCCGACTCTCCCAAGACCTTCCACCACTTTGATCGGTATATCGTCTATAATCACTTCCTCTTTCCTGGTTTTGCGATAAAAGGAGTAATTTCTATACTCATTTGAGTTACTCAACTTACCCAAAGAAGTACTCTTTTCGTGTCCTTCATTGAAAAGATTATGAAAATAAGCCATCCATCTTTAACCGCGTTCTCCGTAGCTAGAACATTTCCATTCTCATCCTTCTTGCACCATGCTTGGTTCAAGTCTCTTGTCTTCCTTTCCCTTGCTCTAGCCAATTTATAGATATCCAACTCTCCTTCTTTGGTATCTCTCGCTTATACATGTCCTCAAAAGTCAATAGTTTCACTTCTCTTGCAACTTTCTTTGTCTCCTTATTTGCTCTTATACCTCTTACATTTTACATCGTTTTATACTTGTATAAGGCTTTACAACATTTGTTTTTAGCATTAACCCTTTCTTGTGCCTCATCTTTTCACCACCAAGATTACTTTTGATGTGAAGAGAAAGCCTTGGGCTCTCCTAATACCCCTTTTGCAACTTTTGGATACAACTAGCCATGAAATTCCACATTTGGATAGTGTTCCCCTCTATATCCCAAATACCTTAGGCGAATAATTTCTTTTTGAAACTAACTTGTTTTTCTCCTTTTAGATTCCACTATCTAGTTCTTGGACACTTCGAGGTCTTGTTATTTCTTTTTATCTCTTTTGATATGTGCATCCATTACCAACATTCGATGTTATACGATCATTACAAGTTATACGATCCTTCTTCCTAATTAAAAGGAAACCTATTTATTTGTTGATGACCCACTCTTATAAGTGATCACATGCTCCTATCTTCTTAAAGAAGCTATTGGCTATAAAGAGATTGTATGCCGTAGTAAAATCTAGAATGGCTTTCCCCTCCTCGTTTCTCTCCCCAAAATCATGACCATCTATTTATTTGTTGATGACCCACTCTTATAAGTGATCACATGCTCCTCTCTTCTTAAAGAAGCTATTGGCTATAAAGAGATTGTATGCCGTAGTAAAATCTAGAATGGCTTTCCCCTGTTTGTTTCTCTCCCCAAAATCATGACCACCATAACAACCTCTAAAGTTTCACGTCTCCTTGCCTACATGTCCATTTAAATCTTCTCCTATGAGTAACTTCTCTGTCTGAGAGATTCCTTGAACCAATTCTTCAAAATCTTCCCAAAATTTATCCTCCAGACTCTTATCCAACCCCACTTGAGGTGCATACGTGCTAATCACATTGATGAGTTCTTATCCTATTACAATCTTGATTGCTATAATTCTATCTCCAACCCTCTTAACATCTACAACATCTTTTGTTAAAGTCTTATCCACGATGATGCCAACACCGTTTCTCAATATGTTTGTGCCTGAATACCAAAGCTTAAAACCTATGTTTTCGAGATCCTTTGCCTTAAGACCAACCCACTAAGTTTCTTGGAGGCACAAAATACTTATCCTTCTTCTTACCATAACTTTTACTACTTCCATGGATTTTCCCAATAAGGTTCCTATATTCCACGTTCCTAAATGTATTCTACTCTTTCGAACCCTACACTTATGTTCTAACTTCTTTGACCTCACCCATCTAGTAACGTTAAAATTCTTCTTTTGCATGTCCTAGGTAAAGTTAGTGTCAACAGATGCTTCCAAACAACTTCAGTGGAGATACAATGACCCTTGATCACTTATCATTGTGCCCATGCCTCACAACGCATCACTTCTAGGTAATGACCTGGCTTTAGCACTTAGGATTCATTACATAGGGATTCAATGTGAAAAAACAGAGTGCAGACGTCGACTACCTAACACACTCTCCCTCTTTCTTTATCCAGGCTTGGGACCAATATCATAAGATAAACTTACACATGCATAATTATATAAAATTGGTTGGATGACAATTGACAAGTAATTAATCTATAAATTTGAGAACATGAAAATATGATTGGACAATGCTTGACTCCAAACTTTTAAGGAGTGATTTCTCTATGTATCTTGTTTGGAAGTGTTTTTTCAAATGACTGAAAGTACTTTTGGTGAAATTGTTTTTAGATTTCAAAAAGCCAATGAAGTGCTTTCTGCAAGAAGCGTCCAGTTATGTGCTTTTTGCATGTAGTACTTTAAGTGTTTTTTTCAGGATTCACTTACATTTTTACTAAAGATTAGTTCCAATGCACTTTCACCAAAAGTATTTTGAGTCATTTTAAAAGCACTTCCAAACAAGCCCGTAATTACTTGATATCATCTCATCGTACGAACGTCATAATCCAAACCATTTATTCTCTTGTATTTAGAAAATTTCATTCGATTTGAAAATTGTTCAGACATTCATATGAATCAAGCAATTTTACGGTTAAGGATGGGATATTACTTGTATTATAATTGTTAATTTGTTCGACGCGTATAAATGATTAAATAATATCGTAATTAAATGAGTTTTGTAGAGATAATTTTAGAAAATGATAAAAAGAAAATAAATCATTTTATATAACGGTCGTATAGTTAACTGATGACACGTCCTCTTATAAAAGAAAACAACTCCTTACATATTAAGAGCAAAGTAATTTTTTTTTTTTGAACAAAAGAGCAAAGTATTATCCATTATAAATTTATAATTACCTGTCTTTTGCCTTTTTCTCACATCCTATGTTTAAAGAAAGGAATTAAAAGCAGCCATGATCCTGTCACAAATAGTGTTGGCCTTTCCTTTCCTTTCCTTTCCTTTCCTTTTTCTTTTGAGTTTTTTATGTCTCATATGAACTGGCAAAGCAGATAAACAAGGCAAGCCTGAAGGTTTTCTGTCTCAATCTTCTACCTCTTTCCTTTCTCAAGATGCAGTTTTCAAGGCATTAAATTCATTTCTCTTCTTTCCTTAGCTTCCTTCTTAGCTTCCTTCTCATTCTCAACTTCTCAAGTTTTTCCCATTTACAAAATTCTAACAAGAAAACACAGTTCAAATAGCCAAACCAAACCAGACAGATCCATTTCTCCAAACCCTTCAGATCCCTCTCTCTCTCTCTCTCTCTCTCTCAAAAGCTCTCTCTCTCTCTCTCAAAAGTAGTGCCTGCCTGCCTGCAGGATTTTGTTTATTGGGTTAGAAACTTAGAATTGTTTGTTTACACAATGAGAGACATAGTTTCTTGTTTCAATGAAAATGCAGTGAACGTGTCTCATCCTTCATGTTCTAGCTATGCAAACACTGCTTGTGTTTCTCCAAACTTAACTCCTTCAGTCCAAAATGCAGTCTCGTGTGTCTACAGAATCACTCTCTCCTCCGCTCAAAAGCAGCTCATGGTTACAGTCTCCTGGTGCAAAAACCACTATGTACAAGGGTTGACCATTAAGCTAGCGGATGATCCATCAGCAGCATCCTTCAAGTTGAACACGAATTCGCGTATCTTCCGAAAGAAGAAAGGCACCAAAGTCATCGAATCCGATAAATCGAGGATGGAAATCTTTTGGGATCTCTCAAGAGCAAAGTATGATGTTAGTGGTCCTGAACCTGTTGAGGGATTTTACATTTTGGTCTTGGTTGATTCAGAAATAGGCCTAGTTCTAGGTGACATGGCTGAAGAAGCTGTAAGCAAGAAGTTCAAGACTAGTAGTGTTGCAAAAGCCTGTCTTGTTTCGAGGCAAGAGAATTGTTCCGGAAATGCTCTTTATTCCACAAGAGCTCAATTCTGTGACACAGGCATTGCACATGACATTTTGATAAAATGTAGTGGAGAAAATGAAGGCTTAAAACATCCGGTTTTATCTGTTTGCATTGACAAAAAGACGGTGATCCGAGTAAAGAGGCTGCAATGGAATTTTAGAGGGAATCAGACAATTTTTGTTGATGGGTTGCTTGTTGATCTGATGTGGGATGTTCACAATTGGTTCTTCAATCCTTCATCAAGGTATGCAGTGTTCATGTTCAGAACAAGAAGTGGGATGGACAGCCGATTGTGGTTGGAAGAGAAGATGGTGCACAAAGAGCAGGACAAAGTTGAATTCTCCTTGTTGATGTATGCCTGTAAGAGCTCTTAATTAATATGAAATGTTGTCATTAAGTCTTTTCTTTTTTGTTTGTTAATTCTTGACATTTAAGCTTTACTACAACTATTCTTCTAATTTTCCTTTCAAGAGAGAAATAGATAGCCATTCATTTTCATCATTTTTAAGAAAACAAGATAAGTTAATGTTCAAAGGTTGTGATTGTAGATAGATGAATTTGACAAGTTTTGATCTCTCTCTCTCTCTCTCTCTCTCTCAATACTGCATGGCAATTAGAAAATGGTATGCAACCCATTTGTTTGGGTACCTATAGGTATTGAGTGTCGTTGCACGGTTGATCCAACGATAATCCATCATCAATTCCAAGTCATTGGATCAAATTGGTTGCAAAGCGGTAATGAGTTAATTAGTTATGATAGAGGGGTGACTGTAAGGTTTAAATAATTTAACAAAAAGATAGCAAGAGATATGACAGAAGATTTGCTAAAAGGCAAGTGGGAATTGTGAGAATCATGTATGATAACTGCTTTCAGGCTTGTAGGAATCAAATAAAGTTGAAAATCCTCCCACATAATAATTAGCCAAATTGAGAAGTACATCTTTTAAGCAAGGGAAACATATGATTGATTAGTATATATAGCTTAATAGGACTTTGCAATATTAATGCTTACTTTTATTGTTTATTTGGTATCAAAACTAATGAAAATTTCACTTCTTTTCCCATTTTTTTTGGCAAATTCTGTTTTTATGAATACAAACAAATTAACACTGCATGCATCCTTTGTGTAGTATTTAAATTTTAATTTATTACATCATAGTATCCCACCTTGTTAGCACCTTTTTCTTGACTTGTCAGGAAAAATTGGACAAATCCAATTTAGTCCAAGAAGCCAACTCTATCAGGCTTTGCTTGAATGATATAGGGTGTGATTATGAAGAATTGAGTTAGGCAAACAGAACAGTTCAACAACAAATCTTCTTTTTGTTATTTTTCAACAATTCGACTAAATTACTTATATATAGAGAGAAAGAGTCTTTGGGGCAAGTTGTTCATAGCTTTACCAAGAACAAATGCAAAATAGAATTGTCGATGAACATTTGATTTACTTACAATTAGCCTTCCCTTTACCGAACAACAATGTTGTGAATTCAAATATTCCAAACAATTTATTGGTAAGGCAAAATTATCAAAGTACAAAGTAAAACAAGCACTATCTCAGCTTTGCCAAGAACGAATGCTTAACTAGTATGACCAAGTAAATTTTGAAATGGCTACTAAACTGAGGATAGGGCCAAAACTCGTTACATCTCAGACCCACTGGTAGTACAAATCCATGGTCCCCCTTGTCTTTAAACCAACTGTTTTGGTCACTAGCAGAATCGAATGATTGCTTGCCTTCCCAAAGCAACAAAAAAAGCCCTTCCATGGGGTAGATGACCTACAAAGCATAAGGCAATATCTGGATTTTCTAGAGTGAACTTAAAATCTGTAGAGTATACAATTACAGTACTAGAGTCTCCTTCTAAACTTCAGGGTCCAAAAAAATCGTGGCAATTCACTGCTCGATCTTAATCGTTCTTCTAAACTCCAAGATCCAAGAAAATTGTAATAATTCATTGTTCGATCTTAATCCAACGGTGAAGTGGCTATAGTTTTCTTATGTAGTGTATGCATGAGAAGAAGTCCCAATAAAGTAATAAGCAGCCAGGCTGCCTCGCCTTGCTTTGCTAGCTCTCATAATAAAAGGGCTGGATAATTGGATGGCAGGTGTGTACGTGTGTGGTAATATATTGGTGTAAGACTAGTAGATGGATGGATGGGGGCTGCTTTTCATTAAATATTCTCAAGCCAAATCATGCTCTGACGAAGATTTATGTCCCTGGGCAAGATAAAGATTCAGTGGCATGCATGCATGGAGCGTCTCCAACACAAATTTACAGCTAAGTTAAGGTTGATCTTGGGTCATTTAGTAGGCAGGGGACAACAACCTAAAAACCAAGAGCACAGTACAACCTTAATTATCATGGGAGCATCTACACTACATTTACTACCTTAGGCCTCGTTTGGCAGCTTGGACTGTATTGACTATTTTTGTCGGATAGGATAAATAGCCACCGGATAGTATTGACTAAATTAGTCGGGTGTTTGGTGCAGTATCGGACTAGTGACCGTATTATTTATACTGTGTTTGGTATTATACTAGATAGGAGGAATCAAACTTAAAAAAAAAAATTTTTTAAATGTGAAATCATTTTTTTGTTCCCAGATGTCTCCGCACCCCCAAAACACCCTCCCTCTCTCTCCCTTCTTCTTCCCCAACTGTAGAAGAATCCCAAATAATTGTTCCCTAGCTCTCTCCGCCACACCCCCCAAACTCCCTCCCTTTCTCTGCCATATTCTTCTTCCCCGACTAAATAATCCGGGCGTTTTGGTTGGTTTTATTAAGCGGGTGTATACCGTGTTATCTTATCCGACCGGTTAAATTAATCCGGCGCTTATTTAGTACGAGTGACGCCAAACACCCGAGTCCGTATAACTAATCCTATCCGATCCTTTATCCGATCTGCCAAACAGGACCTAATTAGTCTGGATTTTGTTGAAGGAGGTTTTGAGTCTTAATTTTTAAATTGGAAAAAAATAAATTTAGTTATTCGTAGATGAAAAGTTGGAATTTGAATTCTCTTTTTTTGTTGTGTAAATAAATCACTTATAATTAAGAGCTATTTCATTAATTGGTGAACAAACATCTGAGCTCTTGCAACATGATTTTATGCAATAAGGGATTGCTAGGCACACACCCTTTTTTAGTGAAACTACTGTAATTTTTTTTTCAACAAAAAAGGAAAAAAAAAAAAAGAAAAAAAAGAAAAAAAAAGACGCTTCTAAGCTAAAATCTAGTTGATAAATACCACACCTTCGATAAACCCTCTATCTCCCTCTCGCAGAAAGACCAAACCTAGCTTATCTCTCTCTTTACTGCCGACTCTAATCTTAGGGTTGGGAGTCGGCGACAACGACAAATATTATGTTCCTTGTAGCCCTTTATCAATATGGCATTTATTTATCTTCTTTTATTAACTTTGGCCCTAGTTTTGGTGCCCTTATCTGAGCTTTTGTCTCAATTTTATGAGCTTCTCTCAGATTTTGGCTTTCATGCCCCTCTCTTACTCAGTAGCCGTTTTACGTCACAAGTCTTCAACCATTAACCTCCACCATTCAACCTATTGGGTGTCTTCTTTCGGCGGAACACTTTGGTGTTGTGTGGTTTTTAAAGTGCTTTTAGCACTATTTGGTAAGATTATGGTAGCGCTAATTGCGTGGGTGGCTCGCTACCCTGTAATACCCTGAAAAGTTTTAAATATATGATTATGAGGAACAAATTTATCGGAAAGTGAAAAGACGAAAATATCTTTCGTTGACTAAATATAATTTTATGAGAATGTATTTTATCCTCATATACTTTATCGTATTTCTAAATATATTTGAATAGAGAACGACCATACAAGAGCATAGGTGCAAACGGATCCTAATTCTGAATTCGAACGAAGAAGTTACGAGCCTCATAAGTAGTGAGACTTTTTAAACATGTGGACTTACTATTAGTAGGGAGTCTATAATTAGTCAGCATGAAAGAATAGGGAAACTTGGGGAAGAGGCCCAAATAACCTAGAAAAACCACCATTCGAACTCCCGCGACCTCCCATTTTACGAGGTCGATTCCGGCCAACTTAGGTAGAATTTTTCGACGCTACCACCACCATCTTGAAGCTTTCACTCTCCTCTACAAAATCCAACCAAGAAACACCTTGATTAGCCACTGTATGTGGCGATGTGAGGCCATAAAAACCGATGAAAACCAATGGTGCTCCGGCCACCTTTTTCATTTTTCCGGTGAATCGGCAAAGCAATGGCCGATGCAACTACTTGGGTTTTGTAGCCCATCATCCCAGGAGTAAATCCCGACCAGCTTTGATCCCGTTGGACCACCGTGGGCCACGAATCGACACCAGGAAGCTTTAGGCACCCGCCGGTTTTATCAATAGAATTAACCCTTTTCCGTCTAGTTTTGGACTTCATGGCAGGTATAAAACTTGTTCCTCTTATTGAGCTCTATCTTTCTGTAAATTTTGGTAGAATATGGAGTTAGACGAAAAAGTGGGTTTCCGATCGTCGAAAACCACCACGCGCGGCGGCATATATGGCGGCGCGTGGGGGAGAATCTGTTTACATGGATTTTGGACAGCGGGACATCCTTGATGTCTTGAGCCCATATCCAAAGTCCGTTAGTTGAAATTTGATGCGATGATTCAAATATTCAAATTTTTGGATAATTGTACAGTTGTACGATTTTTCATAATTGATGACCATTCAACCGTTGGATCGTCACCAAAATTTTAGACATTATAGTACATAATATTTGAAGACCTTAGGAACTTACAGATCGGGAATCTGATGTACAGATTTTTCTGAATTGGATTTGCAAATTAGTAGATTAAAATGTCGACCGCCACTCAAATGTTGTGATTGGCGGAGATCCGACCGTTAGATCGAAATGAAATTTTAGTATGTTGTTCTAGAAGCGTAATGTGAACTATGAATGGCTTGATCCCTAGTAGGGTACGTAAGCAGTGTAACGAGAAGGTTAGATGCAACCATAATAAAATAACTAAGATTAATCTTTTAGTGAAATTTGTTAAGAAAATGAATTTGGGGCCTATCCAAGTAATTAGCTTCCGAATTAGAAATTTCGGGTCATTACACTACCCCCATTGCTTGTTGATCTAGTTGTTTTTGTAGGTTCGTTCCCTTGGTGGTGGCGGCGGCCTTTACATGGAGGCACAACTAACTTGGTGAAGGTTGATGTTTTCCTCTCCAAATTTAGGGCCTTTGTTATTATGGGCTGACTCTTTTTTGGGCCTTTTAATTGTATTTTCTGCAATTGTTCATGTGGAGGCTCCTGAATTTTTCGAATTATTATTGGCTCCACAAGCTGCATCTTACAAAAGATACGTTGCTCGAAAAGTATCACAGATAGAAGCAAGTGGCCATTTACCACAGTGGTAGAAAGAAGTTGAGCCCTTACATGACGGTGTGGGTTCGAACTCCGCCGATGGTTAATCTAACAAAATCTATCGTTTCACAAAAAAAAAAAAAAAAAAAAAAAAAAAAAAAAAAAAGAAAGAAGTATCATGGATAAATTAAAAATAAAAAGACAACATGACCCCAGTGAAAACCTTCCCCAAGAAAATTACATAAGAAAAAAACTCTAGAGTGAAAAAAAGAGCGTCACACATAGCACAAACTAAAAACCATAAGTAAGGACGGCTCTTGTTCTATCGGAATTGCACAACTCTGTTTATTATCAGCACCATCGACAGTGCACAGCTTTGCTTATTATCAACACCATGAAAGTTAAAGAATGTAGAGTTAAATAAAATATAATACAACAAAAAACAAAAAATAAATGAATCAAGGAATTAAAAAAAAAAAAAAAACAAAAAACCACCACAACTCTTCTCAAACCCCCGTACTTCGTGCAATTCAAACCACCCAAAACACATTAATCTCTGATTATAATCCGACATAATAAAAATCTCTGACTAGGATATGTTTCAATTTCAATTATGCTTATAAAAATTAATTCGTAGCAAAAAAATGACAAATTTTATTGGACACTCATGCCGTGTGGGCATGCTACTAGTATTGATTAACACAACTGAACTGGTGAACTCTCTTATCCAGAAAGGTTAAAGGTAACCACCGAAAGATCAAAACGATTTGCCACTACAATTCGACTAATTAGTCTTTCCGGCAGTTCCCGTGCAAATGAGATCTCTTGGAAGCCATTTGTGCCAGTGACAAAGATTGTTATTGTTTAAACATAAACACAATGCCGTACCAGCTAGACCCTAACCCAACGCAACCGGACAGCTTCCACATCTTTCTATTAACTACATTGAGAAAGAATGAGATAAGGAATGGAGGAAACTGAAGAATTAGAGAGAGAAACAATTGAAAGAGAACAAGTAGCTCAAAATGCTTTTGATTATTTAATCTGTGTTTACAAATGAGATACAACTAGAGTTATATAGCTGGGAGAAGGCAGGTATGCCTTAAGCTAACTGTTAACAAACTCAACTAACATTTTAACAAACTCTAACAGCTTTAACAATCATTTGACAAACTCTTCTGAGGTGGCCTTCACTACTGATGTTGATGTGGTATTGATATTCAACATCTCCTATCAATCTCAACTGGGTTTCCCAGTTTGAGGTTGTATGACTCGTTCATATTCTATTTTGAGTCATCTGCTTGAAGAAACACAGCTGCAAACCATATGGAAAGGCTGGAACAGCTCCTTCCACAACTTGCCAAAAATGAAAGGAAAAGCTGAAAGCAGTTCTCAAAGTACTTCAATAAGATATCAGCTTTTAAAGATTGAAAGTCAAAAGCAAACAACTTTTCCATCATTCTCATGGGTGTGTAAAATGGCAAAATGAGTATCTTCTCTACTCAATTGCTATCAACCCATCTCCAATTTTGTTAACTCATTCAACTTGATCAGGGCAAATAATTCTTCATTACTCTGTCACTTGCAGTTTGGAGTAGTGTGTAATAATGGAGTTGTTCATCTTTCTATTTCCAGCTTCTAACTCCAACTAGTGGACCGAAATCATGACACCCTTCCTCTGCCACTAACAGTAACCTCACAAAGGACAACCTTCTACAAAGGAGTCGTAGCACACCCTCATGCCAGTTATAACAATTTCTTGTGAGATTATCCTTTATGAGATTTACCGTCAACAATCTCATTCAACATTGGCTTCGGCCTTTAATATTTACAAAAACAGAAAATTAATGAACTATAGTGTGGCATCGGCCTTAACTATGGTACCGTTTGGTACGTGGGACGGGACGGGATGGGACGGAACACAATGGGATGAGGCGTTTCGTCCCACGTTTGATGCACCAAAAACAGTGGAACACGTTGTCCCGCGAAACGAAATTTGTTACTTTTTCGTTCCACCTTCCCCTCCTGGAATGACTCGTTCCACTGTGGAACACAAAATTATAATTTTTTTGGACAATAATACCCCTCATTTTTTCATTAATTCCACTATCTACCCTCCCTCTCTTCTACCCTCTTCCTTCTCTCCTATAGCATCCTCCTCCACCACAAACCCAGCTACATCTTCCTCGACCTCAACACTCCCTCCAGCACAGACCCACGCTCTAGGGAGTTAGCGACGGTTCCTCTTCATTGATTTTTTTTTTCCTGCAAAAATCGGAATTAAAAACATTAATTAGGAAAAAAAAAAAAATAATTAGTTGGAAGGGATCGATGCAGGAGGAGTTGTGGTTGTGATTGCCTTGGCAGCGCCACCAGCTCCGGCCCACCACCAGCTCATGATCTTGGATTTGGAATTCTCTGAGAAATTGTAAATTACTTTCACAAATTTTTTGATCAGATTTCTAACTTGGAGTCTTCAATTTACAACATTTCTGCACCATATACCCAGAAAACAATATCTTAATCTCCAGGACAAAAAAGATCTTTGCTTATTTGTTGTTGGGTTTGAAAACCTTAATGAGATAGAGATTTTGGGAAACTTTTGTTTTGATGGGGGTTTGCTAGAGCAACAAAATCAAGATTGAAAGTCTTTTCAAAACAGGTAATGGGAAGAAGACGGGGTAAGGAAGAAGAAGATGAACAGTTCATCTTCTTCTTTTTCTTCTTTATTTTTTAAGTTGTAATTATATAAAAATAAAAATTATTTTTTATTATTAAATATTTTAAATCTAAACGGAAATATTTAATTAGATGTATGGAACCTACTTAGATTTTGGATTGGTTCTTTTGACGTAGTTTTGAATCGATGAATATTTATTCAAAAAACTGATGCTTCACTTTGTTTTACCATTTAATCATACCTTTAAATTGAATATGAACAAGTTTAAAAAAAAAAAACCGTTTTGTTCTATTCCATGCATAAACATTGTACCGAACAACAGGCGGAACAAGGATAAGTTAGTCAATTAATCTTTTGGTTCCATGTCGTCTTGCGCTTACCAAACGTAGAACGGAACAATCGTCCCGTTCCATTCTGAGCATACCAAACATAAGGTTCCGTTCCGTCCCATTCCGTTTGCATACCAAACAATACCTATAGTAACACGGGATCCCCCTCTGTGGATTTTACTAGAAATAACTTTTCTTAACAATGGCATCGGCCTTCACAATTTCAACAACATAAAATCAACATCTATGTAGGATTACCCTCTGTGGGATTACCTACTCATAACATGGGATTACCCTTCGTATGATTTACTGTCAACAACTTCTTCAAACTTCATCTTTTTTCTAAGACACGTATAACCGGACTTATAGTAGATACATGCTAACAACTAAGCTAGTTAGACTCAACATTATAGGCTGCGATAAGGGAAAATATTGAACAATCTTCATGGACATCACACTTCTCATACCCAAGAATCCATATCCATTTCTCCAAACATATCAAGAGACATAGCAGAATTTTAGTAGCAATCCAGCGCAACAATCTTGAACCCAAGTATCAGACAAAACTTGAAGAAGCTAGAAAAACTCACAAGAAAGATGACTTCGTGCGACAAACTAATTGAGTTACACAGACACGTTTAGTCATCAAATCTTTCAAGAATTTAAGAGACATCAAGTTTGAGAGAGAAAACCAGAAGTCTATTGATCTGGAAGTTGCCCGTGGGGAGAAGCTTGCTTCACTAAGCAAGGAAAGATTGATGCACTCTTCCCCAAGATTATCCACCAAAAGGTAGATTACCCAAGATACTACCGCCTTCTGCCTAACAAGCAACTCGTGTGCATACCATAAACTAGTAAAATATATCACTTTGTTGAAATTTCATCGACGCATAAGGTCGAACACGTGATAGGAAAGAACCCATTAGGAAGAAAGAAGACACAAATTCTAGATTTGAGCAAACAAGAATCGCAAGGTTCTGGCGAAGCAGCTCAAGATTTTGAGGAAAACCCCTGATTGCGATGAAGACTGAATGTCAGTGATCGATTCCAATGAAGGTGAAGGACTTATTTTTGGAAATATCTTTGACTCCGGATGTGACCAACGCTCTCTGTAAACCTTCATATGAAGATTTCATAGTAACTTTTGAGCTGGGAATTTCGTCAAACACCTGGAGTGCATAAGTGACATATTTCGTTGGTGATGGTCTGCAAACACCAAAAGCCAATGGTGGTCTGCGAATGGCCTCACTGTCTACGAATGACAATCTGGCGTCAGAAAAAAATCAACCTAGAAGCAATAGTACAATCACAGAAGCACCAAGAAACTTATCGAAATATCCAATGAAAATGTGAAGAGAAACTAAACTAGAGAAAAAAAAATGAAAACGACTAAAAAGTTGAACCACCAGAATCCATGGCGTGAGATTGGTGGCTCTGATACCATATTAACTACATTTAGAAAGAATCAGAGGGCAATAAGGAATGGAGAAAACTGAAGAATTAGAGAGAGAAACAATTGAAAGAGAACAAGTAGCTCAAAATGCTTTTGATTATTTAATCTGTGTTTACAAATGAGATACAACCAGAGTTATATAGCTAGGAGAAGGCACACGTGCCTTAAGCTAAATGTTAACAAACTCAACCAACATTTTAACAAACTCCAACAGCTTTAACCATCATTTAACAAACTCTGCTGAAGTGGCCTTCACTACTGATGCTGATGTGGATGCTGATGTGGTATTGATACTCAACACTTTCAACCCCAAATGTGTCGAAATTGGCAACTGGATCTAAAACACACAAACTATCCTGACGACTACAACATTCCTCGGCAACAATTCGATACGAAAAAAAATCAAGAGGCAGGAGAGCGAGGGATGAGTAAACAGAAGGATTTTGTAACAAGGGTTGCTTCCTACCCCAAGGCCAAAAGGTAAGGGCCAGTTGCAAAGGAAGGTTTTCTGTAGTTTTCTCTCTAGATGGGGTTGTTCCGAAATAAATTATCAATTTTGATCTTATATTTCTTAGCTACTTTCTCAACTTTCTCAAATTTACAAAGTTAATTACATTGACTTTGGAGCTAAACAGAAGAACATGTGTCAAAAAATTAATATTAAGAACACGTGTCATTAATTTAACATACAAACGACCAATTGACAATAGGCTAGTTTGTTACGAAAGCGTCAAAGAAACCACCTAAAGCGTTGCCCTCTCTACCGGCATTGAGTACACACCATGTGTGGTGACAACATCCACCACTGCATGTGGCACTAACACTTGCACTCACAAATAAATCTTCAAATAAAACCAACCTTAAAACTGCTCTCTTCCCGTTCTTCGGTTTCTGATTCTCCTTCGTCTCTCTCACTAGTAAACTAATTATGTCTTGCTTTAAGGGAAAGTATCATGGTAATTGCATTGCATCTCCTTTCTTTTACCTCATATTTTAATTTGTACGTGGGTTTTCTTATATTATTTGTTTCCCTACTCTAATCTTTAATCTCTAATCTCTAATCTCTAATCTGATGAGTTCTTGATTTTATTATGTTTCTGCTACCTCCTATCAGGCTTTTCTTTTGCAATGAATTATCATTAGGGTTTTTTCTTTTTCGATTTTCTTATTTGAATCGTTTGTGTGCTGTTGAATTTAAATAGGGTATTGTTTATGTACATAGGCTTAAGCAGTTATTTGGTTTACGGTTTGCTTTGATCGGCTTGGGGACATTTTGGATCTAAATTGATAAGATATTTGTAGAAGTAAATTGTACATAAAGGATAACAAACAAAGAACAATCATGTAGTCATATTATGACTTTTCTTCTGCTACTTCATAAAAAATAGGAGAATTGTGAGTAAGAGAGAATTTTAAGGCTTCAACGGAATAGAGAGAACTGCTGAAAGAGCTGGATCATAAGGGCAATGCCTATATCTTGTTTTTTTGTTTCAAAAGATTCTAGTTGCGCTCCAAATATTCATTCATTGGAATTTGGAGCCGTGTTTTCGTGGACATTTTGGTTATGATCAATCGTTTGATCACATTATGCAGTCTTCTTGATGATCTTGATATTGATGAATGATACATTTCTTGGCGTAATCGACATTTCTTGGCACTATCCCAGGTTTGGACCTTTTATAGACTCACTAGTACTCCTGCCCTGCCTATCTTAGGCTCATGCCACTTTGGTACGGGTCCATATGATCTGGCCCGTTTCACAATTTTTCGAGATATTTTTGGGATTTATGTAACTCTAGAATACAAGAAAGCATACTATGTTTAGTCTGATTTGTTTTTACTTCTATCTAATAGTTTATGTTGTTGCAATTTCCATCCCCCCAATCCCCCAAATAATTCATTTAGGAAGACCAAAAATGACATCTACTATCATGTATTACAGATGAACTTGTAGCCAATGCTACCTACATTGGTACCCCTGGGAAGGGAATCCTTGCTGCAGATGAGTCAACAGGCACGATTGGCAAGCGTTTGTCAAGCATAAATGTCGAGAATACTGAAAATAACAGGCGAGCTCTCCGTGAGCTCCTCTTCTGTGCCCCGGGTGCACTCCAGTATCTCAGCGGTGTGATCCTTTTTGAGGAAACCCTTTACCAGAAAACAGCCGGCGGGAAACCTTTTGTTGATATCCTCAAAGACGGTGGCGTCCTTCCTGGAATTAAAGTTGACAAGGGCACTGTTGAGCTTGTTGGAACTAATGGTGAGACCACAACTCAGGGTCTTGACGGTCTTGCCCAGCGCTGCCAGCAATACTATGAAGCTGGTGCCCGGTTTGCAAAGTGGCGTGCTGTACTCAAGATTGGCCCGAACGAGCCAACTCAGCTTGCTATAAACGAGAATGCCAATGGCTTAGCGCGCTACGCTGTCATTTGCCAGGAGAATGGCTTGGTACCAATTGTTGAGCCAGAGATACTGGTTGATGGATCTCATGACATTGAGCGATGCGCAGATGTGACTGAGCGTGTCCTTGCAGCGTGCTATAAAGCACTGAACGATCACCATGTCCTTCTCGAGGGGACTCTTTTGAAGCCAAACATGGTTACCCCTGGTTCAGATGCCAAAAAGGTTTCACCTGAGGTGGTGGCTTATCATACATTAAGGGCGTTGCAGCGAACAATGCCTCCAGCTGTTCCTGCTGTAGTATTTCTTTCTGGTGGGCAGAGTGAGGAGGAAGCTACCCTCAATTTGAATGCTATGAACAAGCTCAATACCAAGAAACCCTGGTCACTTTCATTCTCTTTCGGGCGGGCTCTGCAGCAGAGTACCCTAAAGGCGTGGGCTGGAAAGGATGAAAATGTGGAGAAGGCACGGGCTGCCTTTCTTGCTAGGTGCAAAGCTAATTCAGAAGCAACTTTGGGTACCTACAAAGGGGATGCTGCATTGGGAGATGGTGCTTCGGAGAGTCTTCACGTGAAGGATTACAAATATTGAAGATTTTGCAGGTCAATTCATATTTCCTTATATATTGCTGTTAGTTAGGAAATTAATCGAGAAATGAAAGTTTCTTTTTTGTTCTTTGGAATGCAACTGATTAAAATTCGGTGGCATGTATCGTCACGGCTTGATTATTGCCCTTTAAGTTTTTTTTTTTTTTTTTTTGTTTTTTTTTGTTTTTTACTACGGGCATATTTTTCACTTTCTGGATTTTGAGTATAATTCTTTTTTTTCTGTCATTGCCTGTCATTTTCCTATTAACAACAAAGCGTTGGCCAGAAAACATATTCAAGTATTAGGTTTATGCTGGTTAGAGTACTGCTGCAATAATTGTGGGTTGATTAGGTTCATGTAACGTTAAAGCAGATTGTACCTTACAGTAAATCATGAAGAATGTAGTTGTACCTCAACTTATAGTTATAGTTCCTTTACAAAAGCAGTAGCTAGTGAAAATGGGAATTGAAAAGCCCCCTCTAAGTGTACAAATATATCATGTATTTCCTTAACAACTTGGTGCTTGTCAATGCGGTCACAAGAAAAAAAAAATAACAAGGGCTCATTTGGATTGAGGGATTTCAAATTTAGAAACTTAGAAGAGATTATAAGGTTAAATTGTTCGTTTGAAATATAGCAATCCATGTATCCCAAGATTTGAATAAGAAAGACACGAAAAAAGTAAATGGATTCCAAATGACTCATTACAAGCACACAAATCCCTTCTGATTTTTTGTTAATCCAGTCCCACTCGAGATAACGTGACAATTTCTTACTGGACATCCCTACAAATATCCGACCAGGTGGTTTGCCTAGTGAAGATTCCCTCTTACATCTAGTTGTTTCAAGTACAATCTATTTAATGATTTCTTGTTTATGTGGCAAAAGTTTCACATCCAAATCCTTTAATTCAAATTTCTCCATCCGAATGGAGCCTACAAATCTTTACGGGACAGACAGATGAAATAGAAATGGGAACAACTATCAAAATGTTGAAAAATTGTGAGAATGAATGCCCATAGTGAGGAAGACTTGAAAATAGTGATGTATTTGTTGTTGTGTAATGTTTTCAAAAGTGGCAATCATTTCATTTGTTTGGTTTGTCACGGGTGTTGCTCTATATAAAGCGCACTCCGTGTGTGATCACAATACACACTGCAAAAGAAAAGAACTGAAAGCAATAATATCAGTATCCTTCATTTCCTCTTTTTACCTCCAATCCTTTTGTGTTAAACTTACGAAACTAAACAGTGTGATATTTTTCACCTGCTTCACTCTTGTCCTTAGTAAAGATTATCTCTCTAACTTTTGCCTATTTATAACATGTTATTAGCACGATTCTCTAACCTTAACCAGTTCTCATCTCCCTTCCTAAAAAATGCTTCCTCTAAGGATTTTCTTGTTCTTTTTCCTCCTCTGCCTCACCTGCTTGATGTACCCTCGCGAAGAATGGCTAGCACCATGCCTACTTCTAGTTCTCAAATGATTTCTTGTTTGATGTAGCTCCTGATTACTAACTCAGTGTTTATTTATGTTAATTTTACTGTGACCAAAGATGGTGTGGTATCATCGCCCATCTTAAATTGTAGATTTAATTTTACTGCAATTTTAGGTGGTGCGGTACAATCATCCACCCTACTCTGCATATTTAAATTTTCCTGCTGCTTAAGTGGTGCGGTATAATCGACTATACTATGCTATATTGTTTGAATGAGAGTGGTGCGGTACAATCGCTCTCCTCCATTAATCATGTAAATCTTGAGCCTGAAGTTTTGAGTGCTTATTATTTTGGCCTGAGATCAAAATGAAAAATTTGTAAGAACCAGAAGTTCTAACACTACATTCCTCCAGAATACATATTATTGCAAGTTCTTACACATCTCATTTTTCTATCAGAAAAGAAAATGGCGAACTTAGCAAAGCTTGATTTTGTTGCCCTGAATATTACTGGGAAGAACTACCTTACCTGGGTAATGGATACCAAGATCTATCTGGAGGTAGGGAATCTTGGAGAAACCATCAAGGAGGAAAACAGTGCATCCTCTCAAGATCTGGTGACAACCATCTTTATCTGTCGCCACTTTGATGAAGGACTGAAAAACGAGTATCTAACGGTTGAAGATCCATTAGCCCTCTGAAAGGCATTGAGAAATAGATACAATCACCAGAAAACAATAATTCTTCCGAGGGCTCGCTATGAGTGGACACACCTAAGGATCCAGGATTTCAAGTTGGTTGCAAAGTACAACTTTGCAATGTTCAGAATTAGTTCCCAGATGAAGCTTTGTGGGGAGACCATCACTGAGGAAGATATGCTGGAAAAGACTTTCAACACCTTTCATGCCTCCAACGTGCTCCTGCAGCATCATTATAGAAAGCGGGGCTTTATTGAGTACAACCAGCTGATATCGGTGCTCTTTGTGGCTGAACAAAACAATGAGCTTCTGATGAAAAATCATCAGTCCCAATTTATTGGATCGGCACCATTCCCAAAAGTGAATGTTGCTTCCCTCGAAGTGAACACCACATCCTCTCGTGGTAATAATTACAAACGAGGATGTAGCGACAAGCGAGGCCGGTGGAACAGGAAAGGCAAGAATTATGGTGTCCAGTTTTACAACTAGGTTCCAAGGCATAATTTAAGCCCGAGCTTCAGAAATGTAAATCGCCACAAAGGTAAAGCCCATATAAACAACACTCCTAGAAACCCTGAAGGAGTCTACCATAGGTGTGGTGGCAATGGGCACTGGGCGCGTACCTGTCGTACCCCAAAACATCTGGTGGACCTATACCAAGCCTCATTCAAGGAAAAGGGTGACGAAACCAATCTCCTCAACCAGGCTAAACCGATGGATATACCTGATCTAGATGTCTCAGACTTGATTGTGGAAAGAGGGAATGAAGTGTATCGATCCGACTTAATCATTTCTGTTTGATGTACTCTTATTATTTGCGAAGCGTTTTTGGATCGGTAGTTTAAACCCCGCTGATGTAAACCCTGTGGTTTACAAATGGGTATTCATAAATAATAAGAGTACATCAAACATAAATGATTCAATAGGATCGATACACTTCAATCCCTTTTTCCACAATGAAGTCTGAGACATCTAGGTGGGTTGTGTTCAATTGCCTTCATAAATCAAACACTGGATTAGGTATATCCATCGATTTAGCCTGGTCGAGGAATTTAGTTTCGACACCTTTCTCCTTGAAGGAAGCTTGATACAGGTCCACTAGATGTTTTGGGGTACGACATGTACGCGCCCAATGCCCGTTGCCACCATACCTATGGCAGGCTCCTTTAGGGTTTCTAGGAATGTTGTTCATATGGGCTTTACCTTTGTGGTGATTTACATTTTTGAAGCTCGGGCTTGCATTATGCCTTGGAACCTAGTTGTAAAACTGGACACCATGATTCTTGCCTTTCCCGTTCCACCGGCCTCATTTGTGGTCACATCCTCGTTTGTAACTATTACCATGAGAGGATGTGGTGCTCACTTCAAGGGAAGCAACATTCACTTCTTGGAATGGTGTTAATCCAATAGGTAGGGATTGATGATTTTTCATTAGAAGCTCATTGTTTTGTTCAGCCACAAGGAGCACCGATATAAGCTGGTTGTACTTAATAAAGCTTCGCTATCTATACTACTGCTGCAAGAGCACATTAGAGACATGAAATGTGCTGAAAGTCTTTTCTAGCATATCTTCCTCAGTGATGGTTTCCTCACAAAAAGTCATCTAGGAACTAATTCTGAACATTGCAGAGTTGTACTCTGCAACTGACTTGAAATCTGGATCCTTAGGTGTGTCTACTCATAATGAGCCCTTGGAAGAATCACCATTTTCTAGTGATTGTATTTATTTCTCAATGCCTTCCAAAGGGCTAATAGATCTTCAACCGTTAGGTACTTGCTTTTTAGTCCTTCATTAAGGTGGCGACGGATAAAGATCATGGCCTTTGCCTGAACTTGAAAGGATGCACTGTTTTCTTGCTTGATGGTTTCTCCAAGATTCCCTGCCTCTAGATGGATCTTGGTATCCACTATCCAGGTAAGGTAGGTATTCCAAGTAATATCCAGGGGCAACAAAATCAAGTTTTGCCAAGTTCGCTATTTTCTTTTCTGAAAGAAAATTTTGATGTGTAAGAACTTGCAATAATATGTATTCTGGAGGAATGTAGTGTTAGAATTTCTGGTGCTTACAAATTTTTCATTTTGATCTTCAAGCCAAAATGATAAACACTCGAAACTTCAGGCTCGAGATTTACATGATTAATGAGGAGGGCGATTGTATTGCATCACTCTCATTCAAACAATATAGCATAGTATGAGCGATTACACCGTACCACTCAAGCAGCAGGAAAATTTAAGTATGCAGAGCAATGTGGGTGATTATACCACACCACCTAAAATTGCAGTAAAATTAAATATGCAATTCAAGATGGGGCAATGGTACCATACCATCTTCGATCACAATAAAATTAACATAATAAACACTGGGTTAGTAATTCGGAGCTACACCAAACAAGAAATCAAGGATATAAGTAATTGTTATATTGAGAACTAGAAGCAGGCATGGTGCTAGCAGTTCTTCGTGAGGTTACATCAAGCAGGTGAAGTAGAGGAGGAAGAAGAATAGGAAAATTCTTGGGAGGAAACATTTTTCGGTGAAGGGAGATGAGAACTGGTTAAGGTTAGAGAGTCATGCTGATAACCTGTTATAAATAGGCAAAAGTTAGAGAGATAACCTTTGCTAGGGACAAGAGTGAAGCGGGTGCAAAATATCACACTGTTTAGTTTCGAAACTATAACACAAAAAGGATTGTAGGTAAAAATAGGAAGTGGGGGATACTGATATTGTTGCTTTTAGTTCTTTTCTTTTGCAGTGTGTATTGTGATCACACACGAAGTGCTCATTATATAGAGCAACATTCGTGACAAATCAAACAAATGAAATGATTGCCACTTTTGAAAACATTACACAACAACAAATACATCACTATTTTCAAGTCTTCCTCACTATGGGCATTCATTCTCACAATTTTATAACACGTTATGATTTTTTTTCCACTGGGTTTTTCTGAGTAAGGTTTTAACGAGGCAACTGATGTTGATATGTGGGCATCCAATGGGAAGTGTTGTAAAATTGTGCGAATGAATGACCACAGTGAGGAAGACTTGAAAATAGTGATGTATTTGTTGTTGGGTAATGTTTTCAAAAGTGGCAATCATTTCATTTGTTTGGTTTGTCATGGATGTTGCTCTATATAAAGAGCACTCCGTATGTGATCATAATACACATTGCAAAAGAAAAGAACTGAAAGCATTAATATCAATATCTCTCACTTCCTCTTTTTACCTTCAATCCTTTTGTTATAGTTACGAAATTAAACTGTGATATTTTGCACCCGCCTCGGTCATGTCCCTAGCAAAGGTTACCTCTCTAACTTTTGCATATTTATAACCCAAAATTTGCTTTTGATTTATTTTTTACAGCTATGAAGTAAATGACAAAAAAACCAATACATTAGGGACTTAACTTTCTTGCTTCAGTGATCCAAAACTATCTGTACTACAAGAGTAAGCAAAAAGAAGAGGATATTACTAGAACTAGTGAAAGATTCACCTTTTGAAATGACTTTGTTTTCTGCAAATTAAATCATTAGAAACACCACATTAATTATACTAGTTTTTAAATAGTTGATAAATCTATTTAGTATATGTCTCACTTCACACTTTATGAAACTAGGCACTTACTGAACTTTTTTGGGTGGCATATGCACCTCAACCCAGCACCACAATTTCCATTAGGCTTGTCACGATCGTCGCAAATATTGGGTACCTGGTCAGGGATGTTGAAAGACATCCTCGTCTTCAACCCATATCTTTCATTGTTTCCATGTGAAGGTTTTTCATACACCATGTTGTAACCAATGTTATAAAAATTGGCCTAGACGGTCACTTAGGCGCTGGGCGGAGGTGTGCCGATGCGATTATGTTCGAATCGTTAAGAAAAATCAGGGAGCTGTTAGGCGCCCGCCTAGGCACTCTTAGGCAGCCTGGGTGGTCTAGGCGGTTGTCTAGGTGGAGTGAAATGGTTTCTTGAGAAGAAATTCAAAACAAAAACCCAAAATCGCAAACTCGAATTTAAATTTGAAATTAACATGTAGAGCATGGATTAACCTACCTGAGTTTCGAACGGGACTAATTCGAGCTCATGGGACCCCAAGTTCGACGGGTCCCTCGCTGGAGCTCCACGCCAGAAGCTCAATTTTCAAAAGTTGTAGCTCGATTCCATTAGAGCAACTCTCACCGAGAACCCTTGCTTAGATTCTCCTACTTTCCATCATAGAATTTAACATGCAAATGTACCATAGGGATCCCCGGTTGCGCAGGTCTTGCATTTGGTGGTTTGGGGTCTCGATTTAATTGGAATTTATGGTGATGGTGCCTGGAGCTCTCTTTGGCTATAGTGGTTTAGAAAGAAGGCAGAGAGTTCGAAAGGAGGGAGGGAGAGGGGGAGAGAGAGAGAGAGAGAGAGAGAGAGCTGTAATCTTAAAAGGAAAGATGGTTTCGAGAGAAGGTAGAGAGAGAGAGAAAGAAGAGAGAACCGGTTTTCAAAAACAAAAATGATGGTGATGTGTGAGTGATGATAAAAATTGGTGGTTAAGTGTGTAGGTTTAGAGAGAGAGAGAGGGAGATAGTGACGTGAGGGAGTGGAAAGTGCACAGGAACGTGGGGTGTGTGTGTGTGTCAGAGAGAGAGAGAGAAAAGATGTGAGAGAAAGATAGGACCGGTTGATATGAAATGGGAAAGGATGCATGCTCTGACTGGTTTTGGTGCTCCAAAGTTGAAAGTGTCACCAACCCAAATAAAATCATAAATAAAAGACCCATGCTCTGACCATTTTTGGCTCCAAAGTTCAAAGTAGGACACCAATAAAATCATAAATAAAAGAGAGATGATTTCGGGGATGATACCAATGGGCGTGGTTTCATTAAGGGATGACTAGCATGGCTTCCTAGTAGTTTTATTATTAACCACCCAACCCATTACTTCAAATTTTTACTTTTATTTTAAAAATTAGATATAATCATTCAAAATGTCTTAAGTTATATGGCATATATGCTTAATGTATTTTTAAATTTTAGACTTGTTGGATACTCTTTTTGTATTTTATCATTCTTTTATTATCTTATTAATGGATTTCATATAAGTATAATTTTTTATGTGTCAATATGCATTTATTAACAAGATATACAAGAAATTAACCTAAATCCTCCTAGACCGCCTAGGCGCCCACCTAGATCCCGCCTAGGCGCCCGCCTAGATCCCCCCTAGGCGCCTAGGCGCTAGACGCTAGCTCACCGCCCGACTAGCGTCTAGCGTTTTTTAGAACCTTGGCTGTAACATGAGCAAGTGCGACCTCTTGGATGAAAACCCAAGTCTGGCTTTGTGAGATCATAAACTAGTAAGCAAGAGGACGATGTATGCCCGTAAAGTTTGGGTTCTTGAATCTTTGAAGAAGCTCCACATGCATGCAGGCAGGTGACATTTTGAAAATGTGGTGAAGGATCAAGGTTTTTGTTTGAGCAATCGGAGTAAATGTGAGTTGGACTGTCGGGAACGAAAACTGGGCGATGGAAGTTTAGAAGGGACATAGTGGAGTGAAGATGAACAAGAAGGGTTGGAGATACTCAAACTTTTACATCGGTAGTTAGTATAGGAAATTGGGAACAGATTAATAGAGGCTCTATTTATA
Source organism: Pyrus communis (assembly GCF_963583255.1). Classification (NCBI taxonomy): domain Eukaryota; kingdom Viridiplantae; phylum Streptophyta; class Magnoliopsida; order Rosales; family Rosaceae; genus Pyrus; species Pyrus communis. Next base: position 16,217,430 of record NC_084810.1, on the reverse strand, counting down.
GAGAATAACTCTTGATTATTTACATAAAACAATATGGAGAGAATGGTGGGACCATGTTTTGACAGCAGATGTGGTGGAGAGATTTGTGGTGGATTCAATACTCGTCACTATTACTATGGTATAGGTTTCGAGATTTGCACAAGGAAAATGTGGTTTAGCGGAGAAAACGCGGTTGAATTTGGTTTCGAAAATGGCGTTTGAGTTTTCAGTTTGTGACAAATGATTGTTGAAGCATTTTGAGGAATTGAAGTTGTTAAACAAAAATTGAGTAATAGAAGGAAAGGATGCAGGAGGCAGATTTTCTTGAATTTCTTGAATGTTTGCATTTTCAAATAAACTGGATTATTAGGTTATTTTGTTTTTCCACACAACTATAAGGAAGTACAGAAGATCAAGATAACAAAGAATCTACTTTTTAATCCGTTGAATAATATTACTTTGTGATTTCAAAAGTCCTTTTGGACTTTTGGCATCTTAACAGGGACATGTATTACTTCTGCAATTTCAATCCCACTTTTTCGGTGGCCCAATGGAATGTGACTTTTCTCCACCCTTTAGATTCTGCTGCCTGATTTCCTCCTTTTTCACCCACTACTGTTGGCGATGGTAAGTTTTTTGATGAATCATCAGAGCTGTATGTTTCGTCGCTGTTTTGTGTAATGTTAAATCATGGTTTTTTACTAAAATGGATCACACATTCGTTTGAGGGAAATTAAACACATTTGGTTAAGGTTATCACACCCAAAACATGGCTTTTTGTGTAACGTTGAATCTGAAGACCGCAAAATTTTACTACCATAGTAGCCAAATCCCACAAGCTAAGCTACATGTCCAATCATGAATCCTCAAGAAAGGCAAAATGTGCATAATATATTTTCACACAAGTTGAAATTACACTAAAAATCATTGATTTATCGCCACAATTAAACAGTACCCATAGATTTTGAGGAAAATACTAAAAACTCCACACTCAAGCAGAAGCAGCGTACTTCATCATAATCCATTTTCTTGGGTACATAGTTTTGCAATTTTAAGCTACTTCTGATCATTCTGGGCAGCTGATGGTTCCTCTGCTGGTGCCTTGGGTGGTGGCTTGACAAGGTTAGCCGGGAAATCAAGCAGCACAATCTTTTCTATAACTGTTGAAAATGTAGCCGAAAATTCTTGATGTTTAGGGTGGCCGAGAAACACACTGTAATCTTCTTTATTTTTGAATGTCATCAAGAAGGCATGGGTAAACCCTTGCCTAAGCATCTCTAGGCTTTCCAAGTCCTGTCCCCTGAAAATTAAAGAGTAAGCACGCAGGCTATGATCAAATATATATGTTCGTGATAAGTAATTAACATTGTATAATTTTCTAGTGACTTCTAATGATCTCATACTACAGTATGAAGAATCACATAATTATTGTTTTAATTTCAAATGGGGTGCCTGCGAAGGTAAAAACCGTTTTCTAATTAACTGTATTACGTGTAGAAATGTTCACTCTAGTGATAGTCTGACAATATAACGTATCAAATCTCAAATAATTGACAAGTAAAAGTTAGAACATTGCTCTAGCTCATTTTACATATTTATCATATGAACATTTGAAGCTAGCTATTATGCTTTAATTATAAGAGCTTACCATTCAAAGGACTTAATAGCATCAATCTCAGCAACCATTTTCTCCATATCTTTCAGAATCTCCTCCATCAACACATTTTCCTTGAACTTAACAATCACCAAGTGCTTGAACTCCCCCATAATATTATTCTCCAGTTCTACTGTACTACCCATGAAGCTAAAAAAAAGAGCCCAAATCCCCCAATTTATAATACCCTACATAACCATTGCTTGTGTATCAACTTCCACAGTCCTACTCCTACCTGTCCCCTGTCACACCCAATGACCCTGTTTGGAGGCAATCAGTCAGTCCTCTCCTTTCTTAGGACAACAATATCTCTTGCTCAATATTTTCATGGGACTGTTGTCCCACTAGTCAGCAATCCAGTAGCTCCACCGCACGGTATAATTTTGTCCAGTTCCGTTGTCATAACTTTGCTTTTGCCCATGAATATGACGATTGTGGTCCTTATGCCCATTTTATTGAAGTTAGAGTGCGTTTGTTGTATCAGACTATTTCGGACTGAACTAGTTTCAGGAACTAAGCTGGACTGGCTTAGAATAGACTAAGCTGGACTGATTTAGTGAAACGTTTGGTAAAGTGTCGGACTAAAAAAAATAAGACTCTAATATTATATTATTTAATCTATATCTATAATATTTTATTATTAATTTAATCTATACTACTAATATTTATTATTAGTTTATCATTTTTCGTTTTCTAGAATCATCTTCTAGACTTCCTCTGTCCAAACCTATCATCTTTTAATCCGCCCACTTCCTCTATCTAAACCTCCCAACTACCCCACATAACTATATTTGAAATTTCTAATAAATCAGACCCTTGAATCAGAACCCAAAATCCTTAAATCATAACCCAAAATCCCGCAAAAAAAAAATCAAATCCTTCACTCTAGAAAACTTTATTCACCATGGCCGTCGCCTGTCAAGCTCTCGACCATTGTCTTCCGGTGAGGGCCTAGGCGGATTAGAGGTGAATCAGATGACGGTGAGACAGTGGTGATGATTCTAGGGTCTTGTTCGAATGAGATGACGACAAGAGATTGGGTTTTCCAGTTGAGGTTCGGGGCGATGAGAGTGTGGTGGTGGTCTGGTGGCGATCTCGCCAAAGTTGGTGAGTATAACCGGTGGTAACTCTCGGTGTTTGTGAGAACAGAAGGCAGATAAAGGACGCGAAGCGAAGGAGAGGAAGGGAAGGTCTTAGCAATCCCATGGGTATTAGGGGGTCTCGCTAAGAACTCCTAGCGAAGGAGTTTGTCCGTGCGAGTCCCCTTTAGTCCCATTAAACATAATCCCAGTATTGAACAAACAGAGGACTAGACTAATAGTTAGTCCAGTCTAGTCTTGTGATGCTTAGTGAGGGCAAACAAACGCCCCCTTACAGTACTCTTATGGGACTAGATATTTTGAGGGGCTATTATCACTCTGCAAAACTACTAGGACTGATTTTAAAATATATATTCAATTGCAATTTTTTCCTCTTTGTAATGATTAATATATATATACACACACACACATGTATATATGTTGAGGGGCTATTATCACTGGATCAGGATCCTCTCCTAATTTAAGGATGAGAATCCTCCTGATCAAGGAGTGTGGGCCGTTGGATGAAAATCCAACGACTACAAACAGGGAGGTCCCTTTAAAATTATAATAATTATAACCGTTGGATGAAATCCAACGACCCATATTTCTTGATCAGGAGGATCCTCATCCTTAGATCAAAAGAGGATCTTGGTCCATTATCACTCTGCAGAACTACTAGGACTGATTTTAAAATATATATTCAATTGTAATTTTTTCCTCTTTGTAATGATTAATATATATATATATATATATATATATTATAATTCAATTGTTCTTATTGCTGGACTTTTCTCCATGTCCTAGCCATGTGCTGCGGGGTATATTATTGTATATTATGGGACCCTAAGGCATAAATGATATCACACACTCTTTAGAGCAGTTCCACCTGTCAACACTTTACATCAGCATCCAGCGTATTTATCCACTCAAGTAAACAGTAATAGACCCCAACGGTAATAAGCCAAAGCATCTCCATCCCTAAAAAAATGCGCTGGCACCCAGTTTAAAAATGCGATGGGACAAACAATCTTCACCCTTACAAAATGCGCTGGCATCCAGCCCATTTAAATATTTTATATTTTTTTAAAAGAATAAATAAAAAAAATAGTTTTATTTTCGAATAAGATTTTTAACCAATTTCGGATAAAATTTCAAATAAACTTAAAAAAAAAAAACACACTAAAATAAAATTACATACTCATCAAATAACTTAAAAAAAATACACTAAAATAAAATTACATAAACTCATCAAATACACTTTATTCTTCAACCATAAGCTTATTTTAATTATCTTCACCTTCTTGCAATCCCCACTGCTGCTCAATCAAGTCATTTTGGCGGATTACTTGCCAATATGGCTCTTGCACATCAGTGTACTGCTGAATGATCAATTCATTGGTAGAAAGTGTGGAAAATATTGAAATGTGGTGTAAGGTGAAAGATGAGAGTTAGGTATTTATAGGGAAAAAAAATAACTTTTTTAAAAATTTTATGTATTTTTTAATAATTTTTATGTATTTTTTCATAATTTTTAATAAATTTTAATATAGTTAATTAATTTGGACCGTTGGATTTGAAAAATATTCAAATCCAAGAGCCAAGGTTCTGCCACATGGCCAATGATCATGATCGGACGGTCCATTTTAAAAGTCAAATTTAAATTTTTTTTACCGTTGGAAATCCAACGGTCTACAAAAAACTAGCCGTTGGAAATCCAACGACATTGAGAGGGTCACGTCGCCTCCTTCTGGGTAAAGCACAAGTGGGCTGACAGCGGGCCCTGCTACCTGCACCCTTGTCCCGTACTTGCACCCACTCATGAGTAAGCTGCACGCACCAGGCAAATAGCCTGGCTCCTTGATCAGTCAATTTTGGGCTGGCCCAAAGACCAACTTGGGCTAGGTACCAGGCAAGTTGCTGGGCTGGAGTGAATTAACAGGGTGCTAGCCTGGTTTTTTGATTGGGTGCTGGGCTATTCCACCTCCGGTGGAACTTCTCTTAAGGAATCTTATAAGGGTGATGGAAAATGTATTTGCCAGTCCAACATATATATGATTAATTCTTATATCTGCAATTTTCGGGAAAATGAAAAAGACTGTATTGTAAGAGACGCATCTCTATAGTTGTACAATGATGTATTATTTTTCTCCACACTCTTGATAAAGAGAGTTTTGTTGTCGTCCTCTAACATCCGAGGCTTGGAGAAAAACACCAGCTCAACATTTACAACTGGTGTACTGGAAATCTCGAAAAAAAATATCTCATAATAGCGAACTAATTAAGATTAGGAAAGTGTTTTGTGATAGTTTAGTGCTAATGATTCCTTTTCAATATACATCATTCGATTAAGAGCATTTGACGAAGCTTAGATGTTCTATAGTGTTACTTTGACATTGTTGGAACATTTGCTTAGAAACTTGTCTTCAGGATAGAATATCGAACACTTACCTTTATCAATTTCAAAATTTTCTAACACGTAACGATTGGCATTTGGCATTGTCTATGAGGGTTTCTATGCATTATATTTGTGTAGTTAATTGCATAATTATTTATGAACTACTGTGTCGTGACTAATATAGAAATTAATTAGACGTTATTTTTTTTTTATATAATACTTAGGTACTTACTAGTGAGTATCTTATATTTTTTTATTTAGCCCAATAAAAAGATATTACGTGTTTCTTATTTTTCTAAAGTCCAAGAAAAATTAATTAACATGTCTATTACTTTTTAAAACATAAACACGTGTTAAAATATCATTAGGTCAAAATAAAAAAAAATGAGTATATAGAGTACTCACTAATGAGAGTACCTAAATATTATGTTTTTTTTTTTAAAGAGACACTTCATTTACGTCCCGGAAAATAATGTTGTGTTTTTCAATGGATGGATGCATTAACGAAGCCCACCAGGCATTGGACCACTTTACCGGACGGATAGTAGGATACACTCATTTTATTAGGCTTAAGGCTACATGTAAATTACGTGCTTATCAATTAATAGATAAAGGACCTCACGTTCCCTTCTCAACAACCACCCTTTTAAAATCTGGTGTGCGAATCAAATATCAAGCCTTGATCTCGTAATTATTGAGTCCAGGAGAAAATACTATTTCTATCATATATTTGTATCATTTTTCTAATAAGGTCTATGTATGTTGGCGGGCTCTATTTCGATTAGAGAAATTGTATAAATGATAGTACAAATAGATGGTAAGTGTAACACTATTTTTTTTTTTTTGTTTTAATTGATTTCTTTTCATTTGTTGGTAATAAAGCCACACTGCAACGTTTTCAAATTTGTAATGTGTAGCATGGAAATACTTATGCATTAGTATATAGGTTGCATTGCAAATGACTCTTTACCACAGTGGTGAAAATGTGTTGAACCCTTGCAGAATATATATAGGTTGTGTTTAATAAATTGTTGAACTTTTTAATCTTAGTTTGTTGTTTGAGGATTATTCCCTCATTAAAAAAAATTCTGGCTTCATCCATGGATGGATGCATGTAAATCAGCAAATATAAATTTCGGTGTTGCTCCTCACTACTTGAGCTAACCCCTAAAAATAAGGGCTTATGACATGAAACTCTGAATTTCAGTTCCATATATGGGAGTAGTTTGTGTCCTTTATCTCTAAAGTGCTAGTCGGACATTGTTGAACCTCTCGTGCTGCATATGGTAGGATCATTACTATTTCAACAATGTCACTATTATCTGACCGGAAATGGCAGGAAAAGAAGTAATTTTCATGGATCAAATAGTCCCATTCACGGGTGAAATTTACTGGGGAATAACGTTGTTCATCCATTCCTATTTTCACCTATCCTGTTACCATGCCCTAAAGATGGGTAAATCCACGGCCCCAAAAATTTCTAGTCACATACTGTATACATATTTCCGTTTACTTTTGTGCTGTTCTTCTGTAGAATGTTTTCTCATATAAATTTTACATCGTCGTACATTCATAGGTCATAATTTCCAAATTTTCATACCACCAGACCAAAAAGATAGCGTCCACTGTGTTAAAAGATCAAACGTAGAAATTGAGGCACACCCTCGTGCATGGAATAAAGCCATAGCAGACGCTGTATTCAAGGAAATCAGCTGCCTTGCTTGCATAGTTGCACAACCGCTCCTTTTGAACGGAAAGGGAGGACATGCAGTCAAATTCCAGATTGTATGCACACACTGCTATGACCATTACCTACTACAACTACAAAAAGTTATAGGATTATTAGCTTCAATTATTTTCGGCCCTGATATGACCATTAAAGAGGTCAAATGATTATTCTTTTCGTGTCTTGTAATGTTGTAATAATTTTTTTTGGTGGTTGATTAGGGTTGTTCGTTCATGGGTTCGAGAGACCATTAATGTATATTCCTGGGGATTTTTGGATTTCAAATTTCAGATTTTATTACTTATTAGAGATATATACTTATTTCAATGCAAAAGTTAGGTGAATAACACTATAATGCACGCTGTACCTAAATTTCGAGCTCAAAAGTATAGCTAATGTGAAGGCCTTTTTTTGTCTGTTAGCGTGAATTGAAATATTAGGCCTGACAATTTCTGACACGACCCGATAACCCGACATGACACGACACAAAATTAACAGGTGTTTGGGTCGACACGATAACGAATCGGGTCGTTATCGGGTAACCCGATAAGCACCTGTTAAGATAACGGGTTGATTCGGGTATACACGTGGGTAACACGATACACGATAAGCAGAATATTATTTTTATAATTTTATAACCCTAAAAAAATACTGTAATAATTATATACATTAATTTTACAATTTTATACCCCTAAAAATTATAATAAATATATATATATATATATTAAATTAACTATAAAGTTTATAATAATTATAATAATTATATATACTATAATAATTATACCCCCCAAGATATTAACAATCTATAATAATTATATATATATATATATTAAATTTTATAAAAACTATAATAATTATTAATTAATAATTTAATATGCATGATGCATTGCATGATTTTGCATCCATTGATGTGATTTCTTTCCATTCAATTTCTTGCCATTGCCGTCCTTTTTGAAAAAACAAATGGAGGGAAAATGAAAATGTTAAGAAAAGTTGAAAATGAAACAAAAAAGTGAGGGAATTAGGGAAAGATGTTGGAGGGAAAAGTGAAAATGATAAGAAAAAGTTGAAAAGGAAACAAAAAAAAGAGGGAAAAATGAAAATTAATAGAAGTGGTGAGAAATATATATTTTTTTTTTTAAGTTATTAACTTTTTATCACACACATGACATATCTCACTATTTTTATAATGACACACAAGATGTATGTATTATTCCGTGTACCAGTCAATTATAATTTATACGTACAAAATAAATAGATTTAAATATACTTAATAAATATATATATACACACACACACACAGAACTTGATTGATGGCATATGAATTCTCCAAAACTAATTTCAACGATCCCAACCGTCAAACTTGTTTGTATATGCTTCGAGATCACATCAACAAAAAATCGTAAAAAATAAACATTCAGAGATCAAGTAACGGGACAAAGCTTTTCGACGGTTATAAACGAAAAATCAAGATTTAACGGTTATTTTAACTCCGATTTTGATGATTTTTTATAGCTACACTCCTTGACCCTATATGAATACAATGAATGAATTCGATCTTCAATTTAAAATATTTACACAAGTGGATACCACAAATCTTATGTTATACTTGATGAAAGTATAAATAAACTCTAAGAAGTGTTAGTTAATCTATTGTTTTTATGGGATACGAATTCTCTTAAACTAATTTCAACGATCCAAACCGTCAAACTTGTTTGTATATGCTTTGAGATCACATCAGCAAAAAATCACAAAAACCAAACATTCAGAGATCAAGTAACGGGACAAAGCTTTTCAACGGTTATAAACGAAAAATCACGATTTAACGGTTATTTTAACTCTGATTTTGATGATTGTTTACAGCTACACTCTTTAACCCTATATGAATATAATGAATGAATTAGATCTTCAATTTAAAATATTTACACAAGTGTATACCACAAAATCTTATGTTATACTTAATGAAAATATAAATAAACTTTTAAGTGTTAGTCAATCTATCATTTTGATGGGATACGAATTCTCCAAAACTAATTTCAACGATCCAAACCGTCAAACTTGTTTGTATATGCTTGGAGATCACATCAGCAAAAAATCACAAAAAACAAACATTTAGAGATCAAGTAACGGGACAAAGCTTTTCAACGGTTATAAACGAAAAATCACGATTTAACGGTTATTTTAACTCCGATTTTGATGATTTTTTATAACTACACTCCTTGACCCTATATGAATACAATGAATGAATTCGATCTTCAATTTAAAATATTTACACAAGTGGATACCACAAAATCTTATGTTATACTTAATGAAAGTATAAATAAACTCTAAGTGTTAGTCAATCTATCGTTTTGATGGGATACGAATTCTCCAAAACTAATTTCAACGATCCAAACCGTCAAACTTGTTTGTATATTCTTGGAGATCACATCAGCAAAAAATCACAAAAAACAAACATTCAGAGATCAAGTAACGGGACAAAGCTTTTCCACGGTTATAAACGAAAAATCAAGATTTAACGGTTATTTTAACTCCGATTTTGATGATTTTTTATAGCTACACTCCTTGACCCTATATGAATACAATGAATGAATTCGATCTTCAATTTAAAATATTTACACAAGTGGATACCACAAAATCTTATGTTATACTTGATGAAAGTATAAATAAACTCTAAGAAGTGTTAGTTAATCTATTGTTTTTATGGGATACGAATTCTCTTAAACTAATTTCAACGATCCAAACCGTCAAACTTGTTTGTATATGCTTTGAGATCACATCAGCAAAAAATCACAAAAAACAAACATTCAGAGATCAAGTAACGGGACAAAGCTTTTCAACGGTTATAAACGAAAAATCATGATTTAACGGTTATTTTAACTCCGATTTTGATGATTTTTTACAGCTACACTCCTTAACCCTATATGAATATAATGAATGAATTAAATCTTCAATTTAAAATATTTACACAAGTGTATACCACAAAATCTTATGCTATACTTAATGAAAATATAAATAAACTCTTAAGTGTTAGTCAATCTATCATTTTGAAGGGATACAAATTCTCCAAAACTAATTTCAATGATCCAAACCGTCAAACTTGTTTGTATATGCTTGGAGATCACATCAGCAAAAAATCACAAAAAACAAACATTCAGAGATCAAGTAATGGGACAAAACTTTTCAACGGTTATAAACGAAAAATCACGATTTAACGGTTATTTTAACTCCGATTTTGATGATTTTTTATAACTACACTCCTTGACCCTATATGAATACAATGAATGAATTCGATCTTCAATTTAAAATATTTACACAAGTGGATACCACAAAATCTTATGTTATACTTAATGAAAGTATAAATAAACTCTAAGTGTTAGTCAATCTATCGTTTTGATGGGATATGAATTCTCCAAAACTAATTTCAACGATCCAAACCGTCAAACTTGTTTGTATATTCTTAGAGATCACATCAGAAAAAAATCACAAAAAACAAACATTCAGATATCAAGTAACGGGACAAAGCTTTTCAACGGTTATAAACGAAAAATCAAGATTTAATGGTTATTTTAACTCCGATTTTGATGATTTTTTACAGCTACACTCCTTAACCCTCTATGAATACAATGAATGAATTCGATCTTCAATTTAAAATATTTACACAAGTGGATACCACAAAATCTTATGTTATACTTAATGAAAGTATAAATAAACTCTAAGTGTTAGTCAATCTATCGTTTTGATGGGATACGAATTCTCCAAAACTAATTTCAACGATCCAAACCGTCAAAATTGTTTGTATATGCTTGGAGATCACATCAGCAAAAAATCACAAAAAAAAAACATTCAGAGATCAAGTAACGGGACAAAGCTTTTCAACGGTTATAAGCGAAAAATCAAGATTTAACGGTTATTTTAACTCTGATTTTGATGAATTTTTACAGCTACACTCCTTGACCCTATATAAATACAAAGAATGAATTTGATCTTCAATTTAAAATATTTACACTAGTGGATGTGGATATCACAAAATCTTATGTTATAATTTATATACTTAATAAAAGTATGAATCAACTATAATATTAATAATTATATACATTAATTTAACAATTTTATATCCCTAAAAAGTAAAAACTATAATAATTATATAATATAATTATATATATTAAATTAAATTTAAAAATTGATGACCATTGGATCGGCTGAGATTAAATCTCAGCCGTCCATTTCATAATTATATATATATATATATATTGAAGATTTTGTAAATGGAGGTGTAAACTTTTGAGAAAGACTTACAATCTTAAAAACAAAAACTCTTTATCCTTGCACATTTAATATTTGTAATAGATTAGTAGTGTATGTATTATTTTTTTTATTAGGCTTTTATTTTCGAGTGTAGATATAGTACTTGAACGAGAAATGTTTTAATGTTTTGAAGTAATATTTATGTGGCAATGTGTGGTATGTGCAAATTTTAAAAAAATATATTTTTTTCTTAACGGGTCATAACGGGTCGGGTCACTTTACCTGTTGGGTAAAGTGACACGACCTGTTAAGGACCCGTTAAGATAACGGGTGTGACACGACACGACCCGTTAAGATAACAGGTGTTACATGAAAACGACATGAATACGATAGACACGACCCGTTCGCGACGCACCAAATTTCGTCGCGCAAAGTATGTTTGCGCGACCTAAAAGACAAAGCGTCGCGCAAACAGCATTTGCGCGACGGTACTTTGCGTGACGAAATTCTAGCGTCGCGCAAAACTTCTTTGCGCGACGCAGGAACTTGTGCGTCACGCAAAACACTTTGCATGACACCCGCCTTCGTCGCGCAAAGTACCGTCGCGCAAATGCCTTTTGCGCGACGTTTTGTACGTCGCGCAATATCTTGGCGCCAAACAAAGAATGTTTTACCGTTTTTTTTTGCCAACTTTATGCGATGCATGTGCACATGCGTCGCGCAAAGTTGTTTTGGTCGACGTACGTACACATGCGTCGCCCAAAGTGGACTTTGCGTGACAAGACTGGCGTCGCGCAAAACAGGTTTGCGCGACGCATGTGCAATTGCGTCGCGCAAAGTCAACGACTTTTCCTACTCCACTTAATCAATTTGGGAGGCAGAAACTGCAAACCCAGTTGCAGCAGCTACCTCCTTCCTCCATCTCTCTTCAAAACCTTCTCCAATCAATCCCGTTGATATCAAAGTGAGTCAAATTTCACCTTGTTTTTGAATTGATCCCATTTCTAAGTTCTGTTTGTTTGCGGAGAAAATGAGGGAAATGATCATTTTATTGTTTGCTCCTCTCTCTGTTTCGTTCCTCCAATTCCAACAAAACTTAAAAATTTATAGCAATATAATGTAATGATTGTGTTCATTTGTAGCAATATAACTTGAAAATTTGTAGCAATACACACACACACACACACACACACGCACGCATACTTTTCTAGTTATTTAGCTGCTTTTATAATGTAATGATGCTTCTGAGTGTGTTAGTGGTATGCTTGTGTTCATTTGTCTGAATAATGTACATTTGGAGCTTAAATTTTTTATTAATTCATTTTCAATTTGAATTTTCCACCTTGCTCAGCTGAAAAAGAAGAAAAAACAGTTTTTTTTAGCTTAGATTGGTTGGATGAACTGGAGTAGAAACTACTTGATATGAAATGGAACTTAGAGTTAATCAAGCTACAATTATTAAGCAGCACGTTGCTTTGTGGAAATGGACATATAGCAATAAGAGGAAATATCGAATCCTTTGTTGATTTTTTTTTTTTTTCTGTTTCTACACCCATTATTATCAATTCTTTCATGATTTCTGTTATTAGGAATTCATGAAAGAATTGACAACAATGGTGAGATGTTAGGAATTCATGGTGAGATGTTATGTAGATGAAAGTTTTTAACTTCTCATTCCTGTTATTGCTATGTGACAACTCAATTTGGCTTTATCTTACTCTGTGATTCTAGGAAGCTAGTGCCATTCCTTTTGCTTCTCTGACTGCTTGGCGAGCTCTCGTAAGTACTGCTAGGAAAGCTAAGGGGTATGTTATCTCGAATATTAACTTCCTTCCTTTGATGTATCATGATTCTTCTGTTAAAGTTGTTGTCATCAGGAAGCCATTGTCATTTTCTTTCTTTTTTTCGATTGCAAAAGCTGTTATCGTTTTCACATGGGGGTAAATGTTTCTTTCAGTAATGAAATTTGTTTCACTATACTAGAGATGTTGAACTTTTGTGTCCAAACTTTTACCATCTTCCCAGCATTTTTTAGGTAAAAGGTATAAAAGAAAGTATGACATTTATTTTTGATGCTGTGTCTTTGCGAAACATGGATTGAGAGGCAGCTGAAGCTTTATATTATTTTGGTGTAGGGATTTGATTATTGTATCTTATCTCGGTGGAAGCTGTCATTAACAATTTTGCATCCTTTTGTTATTGCATCTTATCTCTACAGCCAACGGCTGTTAGTTGTGGGTGGTGGAGGAGTTGTAGGTTTGGCCGCAATTCAGATTTGAGATGTCACAGTGTACGTAAATCACTTTATTTTCTTGGCTATATTAATTTTTATTAATTTATTTTATTTTATTTAGTTTTAGTAATTATTGTGATTTAGTTTATTTGTATGCACATATTTTTGTACATCACCTGCAAAATTGTTTTACATCACCTGCAAAATTGTTTATTTGTATGCACATATGTTTTCACGGTTTCTAATGAAATCAAATCAAAATTAATTTCTGGTTGTTTGATTTGCAGGGACCTGAGCAAAATGCCTTGGGAAATATACTTGTTCTGTTTCTTTTGGGAGCCATATTTGCAGGGGTTTGCCTTGACTGGTTGTGGCTCATTGGTAAGGATAAATTCTAAGGAGCAAAAGTGTGGGATTGAAGAAATAAAGTTGCTCGTTTGAATACTAATTTCGTGCTTCCGATGGATTGAATACTAACTTTTCGTAACCGTTCACGCCACAACCCGCTTGGTAATCTTCGTTATCTGGCTTGGCCCACTTGAGTGTGTTGTGTGAAGAACAGTTTGGTGTGTTTCGAATTAAACTGTTAATGTATTAACATTATGAACTTATTTCAATTTGGCTTGGCATGATCAATACACATGGTTTTGCATGGGCTTAGTGTGAATTTTTTCGAATATCCGAATTATGAATTATCATTCCTTTTGGCGTGGTATGAATGTGAATTTGCATACTCCTCATTTTGCACTCTACTCATGAATTTGAGCTTGGTTTGCTACGAATATATAATGACTAAGCTTCCTAATATAATTGGGTTTTTTAGTGAAATTTTTGGGTTTCCTACGACATTGCGTTGTTGTTTCCCAAGTCTCAAGTTGCTTCATGTTATTACAGATCTTGTATTAGGTGATACCTCATTGGAAAAGCTTTTCTGTAACTCCCTTGTTCTTGAAGATTTGGATATACATCCATTTTTCGGAAGAGATGCAATGAATTTCAATATATTTGCTCCTGAATTAAAGACTTTAAGAACAACTGTGAAAGAAACAGAGTTGTCAAACTATTTATTTGTCAATGCCTCAAATCTTGAAAAACTTTGTGTCATGGGGTTTGCATCGTCAAGGCAACACTCTGTCATATTGAATGTATTTCTCACATAGATGATGTTCAACACTCACGTCATGAGTTGATGTTGTATTTTTTATTTACATGCTGATGTGCAACACTCTGTCATATTGAAATGCCTCAACATTCTTGTCATATTGAAATGCCTCAACAGCTTTGATTGAGTTGGATTATTGTTGTCCATTTACATGCTTGGCAAATGCACCACCAGCATATACACCCACTTACAGCATTGACACCATAATGAGTTTATTGTTAAGTAGTTTGCATTTGAGAATTATGTCGTCCTCTTTCTGTCATGGGAAAACAGTTTTGAAATGGATATGAATAGGTTTCTCATGATTTTGGGCCATCCCATTTCTTTTTGCCTATCATTTTTCTCTAGTGGACCAAGTGGGTGGTGCATGTATTGACGCATTGACTCTCCGTAAGGTCAGATTTGAAAGCTGATGCTTGTGATGGAAATGGTGATGAATTTGAAATGTTAGTTTTGATGTTTAAGTTAGATTGGACTCTCATATATCTATAGGTTATTTGAATATGTACCCCATTGTTTCTTGGTTTCCTACATTGTGCTTAGTTAATACGTTGTATAGTTACAATCGTATTTTCCTTTTCTAGGATCACAATTGCATTTGAGAAATATGATAAGGTTGAAAACTGTAAGAGAAATATTGATACTCCAGGGTTATAATCCTTCTTGAAAGCTTGATGTGAGTTTTTCTGTTGCATTTACCTTGTCATGAAACCCACAACATTATCTGTTGCATTTAAGAAAAATGTTGTAAGATTAGTTTCTAATGTTATATTTTTATGGTTGAATAAGTGTATAGATGTCGCAGTTGATCACTCGTCGTCGGAGTGTGACCAATGCACCTCCTGCATTATCACACTCCCATCCAGGTAGTTTTTTCTAATTCTCACTACGCTGTATTTTTTTTTTCATTTTAAAACTATTATTTTTATGATGGTGAAAATTTGCTGGATTGTGAAAATCTGTTGCTGGTTGTGAATTAATGTTATTTTATTATTTTAAGGTTTTGGAAAATGCTATACTATTACGGGAGGTTATGTCGATTTTTTTTAACAAATTTAAGCTTTGGGATTTCACCATTTAAGTATTTTTGGCCAGCTAAAAAAAACACCAGAGGGCCTAGTCGAATGCTGAAGCAGTCACAGAGTGCACGGCAGGTTGCCTCCAAGATCAAGATTGCATATGACCCGCAACATCGTGGAGCAGCTACCTCACAGCAACATAGCTTCATTGCTAGTAGCTGTGGTGTTGTTATTCGAGACAATTGTCCTTTTCAGTGGGAGTCTTGGGCAGAAATTCCCGAGGAGACGAAGAGACTGGTGCGACACGAGTTGTCGGTTAGTATATTAATTTTTAGCCTTTATCATTTTTTTAATTTTCTTTACAAATATTAAAAACCAAAATATATTATCTTAATATTATTAAATTTCTTACTATTATTTTATTGTTTTTCATATTCGTAGGTCATTTATGATCTTGATGACATATCCCTTGAGGTCATGACCTACTTAGAGGAGACCTTAGCAAACCGGTACAAAAATTGGAAGAGCACTTTTCACACGTATTTTAAGCGATGGGATGATCCAGAGATTGCTCGCCTACATGTTCCAAGCGAGTTAAAGGACCGGCCAGATGATTGGGAGTGGCTCTGCAAACATTTTACGGACCAATTTGTGGTATGTACATAATATTTTAATAATAATTTATTATTGTTTTAGTTATTTTTAAGCCTTTTTTTATTAATTTATTTCAAATAGTTGCACTAACATGTATATTGTGTGTTTAACAGAAGAAATCTGTTGCTAGCCAAAAAGCTCGTGAGTCAAAGACATTTCTCCACCATTCCGGTTCGAAGCCCTTTTCGTATAGGCTTCAGACACGATGTCAGGTAAAAGTATATTAACTTTGAAATTTTATACAATTTATTATTATTATTGATTAATAAAATTTTCTTAGTGTTTTTTTTCTTCAGGAGGGTTCTAAGTTCCCAGCAATCGACATGTTCAAGGACGTTTACGTTCGACCTGGTCAGGAGATTATTGAGCAGTTTCATGTAAGTATATGTAATTATTATTATTCTTATATGTATGAATCATTCAAATATTATTTATATTTTTTTATTAAACATTATATGTTTTTTCTTTATTATTATAGGCTACTATGGTGGAAAAGAGCACTTCTGTTCTCCAAGAAGCAACATCGCAGCTTCCCCCGGAGACCCCGATCGAGGACGTCACGATACCTGAGGATCTAGGTTTTCAGATCATGACTGATGTCCTGGATCAGAACTTAGGTCGTCGTCGTGGCAAGGTTGTTCGGTGTATGGGGAAAGCACACATTCGTGAAACGGGTGCCTCTTCTTCCAGATCAAACACAACAGAGGTAGATGCATTGAAGGAGGAAGTGACAACCCTAAAGGCTCAGGGCGAGCAGATGAAGGAGCAGCTGAGGGCCCAGGGCGAGGAGATGAGGTCATATGCCGGGGCGTGGAGAGACCTTGTACAAGCCATACAGATGTCCGGCCTTCAAATCTCACTACCAACACCTCATCTTGGTCCACCTTCGACCTCAGAGCCACCTCGCCCTGCCGATACCTAGTAGCTTGATGTATTAAACCTAGTTCACTTGTAGTTTTTTCTTTTTTGTTCGGATCTTGTATGTACATTTCCATATATTTTATAATTAAATACTTTTGCTTGGTTAATTAATTATTCTTTCGAATTTAATTACAATATTTATCAAAAAAAAAAAAAAAAAAAAGTTTGACCAAAACTACTCCCCACTTTGCACGACGCATGATTCCGTCGCGCAAACCCACTTTGCGTGACTCATGCGTACGTCGCGAAAAATGGGTTTGCGTGACGCACAAAGTGGGCAGTGCAAAGTGGGTTTGCGCGACGCACATTGTTGGTCGCGCAAAGTGGATTTGCGCGACGCACTCCATTGGTTGCGCAAACCCACTTTGCGCGACGCACACCGTGGGCCGTTGCACAAACCCTAGCGTCTCAGACTTTGCGTGACGATTAACGCGCGACGAAGGTTGTGTTGCGCAAACCCTTAGGCAACGATTTTTTACTTTGCGCCACGAAAGTACCTACGTCGCGCAAAGTGTTTTTTTTACTAGTGATAGCACAGTAAATTGATATTTTGGAAGAGGAAAAAAAAAATCGAAGAAAGATGACTTCCCAAGGGAGAGGAAATGGTTGCTTCTTTCTCTCTGCAAATCACAGATGAAATATTCTTCTCATTGATTGCTTCTCTCACTCCCACACAAGTTGTTTAAAAGAGAATAAAACCATTGGAAACTCTTAGCTGGATCCCTGTCTCTCTAGAAACTGATCACAACCACTCATCTAGCTAATAATTAGGATCATTACACATGACACTCATGACCTTACATAATTGAGTCTTACACTTGGCAATTTTAAGCACAAGTGAACACACAATTGAATACATGGCTTATTCACTAATACTAATCAGCTCACTGCTTATAATTCAACACTCCCCTTTAAGCTTTGAGTTGATTACTCCAAGCAAATCTCTAAGGTAGTTGAATCGATCCTTGGTTAAAGCCTTGGTGAAAATATCTGCCAATTGTTCATTTGTGGGATAGTACACCATATCAATTATGTCATCCTGCAAATCATTCTTGATGAAGTGGTATCTTCTATAAATATGCTTTGTCTTTTGGTGAAACACCGGGTTCTTAGTGATGGTAATTGCTTTGTCGAGGTGAACATCACGTGATTAATCCTGTTATGCTTTGTCGAGGATTCACTACACCATGATTAATCCTGCTATGCGAAGAAAAAATCCACAAGGATACTAAAAGGTCTAGCATGACACACCCCGACCTAAATCAAGGCATGCTGCCTGTCACATGATGGTTATGTATCCATGTGTGTAGTGCGGAAGTGATAGTGATATGAAGATGTGAGAAATCAAAAACGAATTAACTAATGCACACAAGACAAGTAAATAAGTGCAGGAAGAAGTGTTAGAGTGTAGATACACATAGTCAGAGCATAGGTGCCAAGGTGCAGCCCAGCAGGCTAAATACTAATTATACAGGGTATGAAAGAAAACCCTACATTGATGGATGTCTATCAGAACTGCCGTAGAGTCCTCATGAGCCACCAACACACACTTCTATCTAGAACCTAGAGAAGTGCAAAATAGAAAATGTGAGTAGGCAAAAACAAAGCTTTTCAAAACCATTTCTCTTTCCAAAAGTAATAACCTCTCACTGTAAAACCCGTATAGTTTCCCATAAAATAAAAATACATACATATATAAAAATCATGCTCGAGAGTAGTGAAAATCAAATATATGCCATGTGAAGTATCCAAGTATGGAAATAAGTAGCCAGGTGAAATAAATCAATGTAAAATTATATGCCAACTGGAGTCACCTAACGTGACTTGTACGGCTGAACCTATAGCTCATTAAATACGCATGCACACGAGTCGGAATCACCTATTGTGGTCTATACGACAAGGCTGGGTGCAAATAAGTACGCTCAAGTGCTACGATCACGTGAAGGCTGTGCGAATAATCGCGGATTACCTATAAGTCAGAACCACCTAATGTGGTATGTACGACAAGGCTGTGCACCAAACTTGGATCCAAGGTGAGTGTGCGGTGCGGGAGGTGAACATCACGTGAAGGACTGTGCCCTGGTCACGGGCGGGAACACTAGCACGGGGGTGCAGGATAATGAGCTCTAAACTATCATCAATATGTACTCACTTGAAGCTTACCTGAGCGTCTGCAACATCAAGCAACAATATGCATATCTATACTAATGCATACTCTACAACATAATGCAATTGACATGGCATTTAAAATCGTGACTCCACTTAAAAGAAATTTCTGGGAAAACACAAAGCATATATACGTATATATAGAAAACCAAAAGCCCACTCACTGGTATGTAGCTGGATTGTAATCCCTGAGTCTCGCCTGACTGCGCTCGTTCTTCGGAAACGTCTCACTTATATGTGAAACCACTATCTTAACATTAATTTTAAGTACATAACCAAAATCATGTAATAACTTCTCATACGTTGCTTAATTGGGATGTGTGAACATACCATCGTGGCCTACTCAACACCATGAGCATCCCCAAATTTTTTAGAATAATTTTCTGACGTCCCACGTGCCCTCACGTGCCGGCCAAGGCACGGCCATACGTGCCAACCATGCGCAGGCATATGCTTGGCACACGGACGAAATTTTAAATGCCGTTTGGGAATATTCCGTTGAATAATATAATATTCCGTTAACTTTACCTGACGTCGTTCGTATATTCCATCAAAGTTGATGGAATATTCTCCTTCCTTCTCCGGTGATTCGCCGGATTCCGGCGCCGATCGCCGCTGCGTTGCTGGAAACTGGAAAATTTTCAAATTTAAAATTCTAACTGGACCCAAGAAAGTTGGAGGTGTGGTGATTGGCCCATTTCTTTAGCCCAATTACACAATCGTTTATTCGTAACATTTTAGTTACGAACCCAACTCAGCCCTAAATCATGTCAACACTCTCGTGACATCGAGTATGATTCAATTATGTCAACGGAAAAATAATTTAAAACCATATACGTACATTCATGTCACTACGAGTCGAGGGTATAATTGTTATTTTCATACATTCGAGGATAAAATATATATTAATTCAGGACGGGTCGTCATAACCTACCCTCCTTAATAAAATTTTGTCCCTGAAATTTCTATACACTAACATAACAGACCACTAGTATCCATAAAATAAGCGTGGATACATATCTCGCATATGATCCTCCGTCTCCCAAGTGGCTTCCTCCATCGAGTGGTTCCTCCACAAAACTTTCACCATGCGCGCAGTTTTGTTCCTAAGAACCTTATCCTTCCAGTCTAAAATCGTCACTGGTTCCTCATCATATGTCAAGTCTGGATTAGTTTCTAAAGGTTGAGGAGGTATCACGTGTGATGGATCGGAGACATATTGACAAAACATAGAAACATGAAAAAAATCATGCACCCGTGATAATTCTGGAGGTAACTCAAGTTTGTAGGCGACTTCACCGACTCGCTCGGTGATCTGATACGGTCTAATGTAGCGAAGACTTAACTTACCTTTCTTACCGAACCGTACAACACCCTTCCATGGGGATAGCTTCAGAAATACCCAATCTCCAACTTTATACACCCTATCAGTGGCGTGTTTATCAGCAATGCTTTTCTGTAGATCCTGGGCCGCTTTCAGGTTAGCTTTAATTACCTGAATATTCTGGGCAGTCTCATCAACAATCTCTGGGCCCACTAACACCTTCTCACCAACTTCTGACCAACAAAGAGGAGTACGACAAGATCTACCATAGAGTGCCTCGAAAGGTGACATACCGATACTAGAATGGTCGCTATTATTGTAGGCAAACTCAATCAAATCCAAACGCTTGTGCCAAGCGTCACCAAACTGCAATACTCAAGATCTTAACATATCTTCTAGCGTTTAGATAGTTTTCTTAGATTGCCCGTCTATCTGTGGATGATAAGTTGATAGTTTTCTCAGATTGCTCGTCTATCTGTGGATGATACATCGTATTATAGAGCAATCTCGTACCAAGAGCTTCCTGGAAAGCCACCCAAAAACTTAGAAGTGAACCTAGGATCCCGTTCAGAAATAATACTAACCGAAACCCCGTGGTATTTAACAGTCCCTAATATAAACAACTTAGCTAATCAGCTTAAAGAATACTTCTCTCGAACTAGTATAAAGTGTGCTGACTTAGTAAGTCGATCCACTATCACCCAGATGCCATCGTAACCATTTCGCATACGAGGAAGCTTGCACACGAAATCCATAGTAATATTTTTCCATTTCCACTGGGGAACAGGAAGTGGCTGCATCAGTCCAAAAGGCTTCTTCCTCTCAGTTTTGACTTGCTGACAAATTGCACACCTACTCACATATTCAGCAATCTTTCTTTTCATGCCAGACTAATAGTAGAAAGGTCGAATAGTGTGATACATCTTGGTACTCCCAGGATGCATCGCATATGTTGATATATGTGCTTCATCGAGAATATCTTTCTTTAGTTCTGCAATATTCGACACGTACATTCGACTTCCCTGCATAAGCATGCCATCAAATTCCCGAATTCTAAGATCTTTCTTCTTTCCTCGTGATATTGCCTCGGCTATTTCCTGGGATTCCTTATCTTCCGCTTGAGCTTCTAGCACCCGATCAATTAAAATTGGTCTGACCTAAAGCTTCTTCCCGATCTATGACTTCCAAATCAACTCCAGTAAATCTCAATTCTGTGAGAAGAAGGATATGGCAAGCATATAAACCATTAATTCGGCCTCAAGATTTCCTGCTAAATGCATCTGCCACCACATTTGCACGACCAGGATGATACTCAATCATGCAATCATAATCACTGAGTAATTCTATCCATCTCCGCTGTTGAAGGTTGAGATCTTTCTGGGTGAATAGGTATTGGAGGCTTTTATGATCTGTGAAAATCTTGCACTTTTGTCCATATAAATAATGCATCCAAATCTTCAGGGCGAAAGTGATGGTTGCTAGCTCGAGATCATGGGTAGGGTAATTAGGGTAATTCATCATGTGTGGCTTCAATTGTCGTGAGGCATATGCAATCACCCTACCATGCTGTATTAATACGCAGCCTAAGCCATTCAAGGAAGCATCACTGTAAATCTCAAAATTACCATTGTCGTCTGGAAGCGCCAAAACAGGTGCATGAGTAAGACAATACTTTAGCTGCTGGAAACTCCGCTCACAATCATCGTCCCACTCGAACCTAACATCTTTTCTAGTCAACCTCGTCAGTGGTAAAGCTATGGTTGAAAAATCTTTAACAAACCGTTGATAATAACCTGCTAAGCCCAGAAAACTTCGTACCTCAGTGACGGTTCGTGGCTGCTCCCAATTTTCAACTGCGACTATTTTTTGTGGGTTCACCTAAATACCCTGGGCTGATATTACATGCCCCAAGAATGCCATTTGATCTAACTAAAATTGACATTTACTAAACTTAGTATATAATTGGTGCTCCCTCAATTTCTTCAAAACCAAAGTGAGATTTCGAGTATACTCTGCCTTAGACTTAGAATACACAAAAAAATCGTCAATAAAAACAATAACGAACCTGTCGAGGTATGGCTTGAATACCCGATTCATCAAGTCCATAAAAGCTGCGGGTGCATTCGTTAACCCGAATGGCATCACGAGGAATTCGTAATGACCATATCGAGTCCTAAAAGCCGTCTTAGGTACATCTTCACTTTTGATCTTTAATTGATAATGCCCAGATCTCAAATCAATCTTGGAGAACATGCAAGCACCTTGAAGCTAGTCAAATAAATCATCTATACGCGGCAACGGATAATGGTTTTTAATCGTTACCCGATTCAATTGTCAATAGTCTATACATAACCTCAAAGTCCCATCTTTCTTTCGTAAAAATAAAATTGGAGCCCCCCAAGGTGAAGAACTAGGCTAAATGAAACCCTTATCAACCGATTCCTGCAATTGGGTTTTCAATTCCCTCAACTCCGCGGGAGCTATTCAATAAGGAGTTAAGGAAATAGGATCTGTATCTTGGAGTAAATCAATAATGAATTCCACTTCTCTATCAGGTGGTAATCCAAGTAAATCATCCGGAAAACATCAGGGAAGTGCCTAACTACCCGTACATCCTCCACACAAGTAAGCGTATCCTCATTCAATACCACGTGAGCCAAATAACCCTAACAACCTTTCCTCAATAACCTTTTAGCCCTCACGGTAGAGATAATGCCTTGCCTTAGTCCACTACGTGCACCCATAAATGCAACCACAAGCAAGCCCGGCCGATGAAAAGTAACTGTCTTCTCATAACAATCCATCTTGGCACGATTGTAATGTAACCAATCATGCCCAAAATGACATCAAAATCAACGATATCTAATGGAACAAGATTAGCTGGCATGATGACGTCCTCCAAAATATGGAGCTATATCCCCCTGATAATGATATGCTCCACTATAACCCGTCTGGGTATAAGTACTAGGCCCCAGGACTTACTGAATAAGAGCTGGTGGTGGCAAGGCAGGTGGCTAGGGCTTTTGCTGATTTTGAGGGCACTGAATAACCCGATGTCCCATCTGGCCACACGTGAAACATCCACTGCTACCTTGCCTACATTTCCCAAAATGCCGATTATTGCATCTGCAACACAGTGTGGCACTTGAATTGCTAAAATCTCTCTGTTTCTGGAACTGAAAACCTCCTAAAAACCGGCCGCCTCTCCGTTGCGCAGTGGAACTCAAACCCCCACTAGAAGAACTAGAACTAGTACCACTTCTCTTAAAACTCTACGTCTTGCGAGGTCCCTGAGATGACTGGCCTTTATCTTTATTATTATTTTTCTTCTGAATATTATCTTTTTCTTCCTCTTCTTCACTGTCATTGGGCATATTTTCATAATCCTCAACTCGCAGTAGAATCTCATAAAACTCCTGATGTGTAGAGCAGGGAGTCGTGGTCGTCATAGAACGCCACTTCTTTCGAGTACCCCACTTGAATTGTTGAAGCATCTCAGCAGGATTTTCAGCAATCTCCGGACAATACGAGGACATATCAATAAACTTTCTATAATACTCAATAGCTGACATTTTCCCTTGCTTTAATTGATAGAATTCTTGCCTCCTACGATCCAAATACTCAGAGGGTACAAATCTCTTCTGGAATAATTACTTAAAAACCTCCCAATCTGCAGCTTCTTTCGGCGACAACTGAAAAGATTCTTGCCTTCACCAGGATGCAGCCTCCTTACCTAAAAACCAAGTGGTCGTCTCGACCCATCTATCCTCAGGGAAATTCTCCAATTGCTGCATCACTCGATAGGTTTTCTCGACATGGTTAAGCCATTGCTTGGCTCCTTCAGGTCCCTCATTACCCATAAAATTATTCAACTTTAAGTTATATACAGTCTCTAAGGGAGTTCTCTGGGGAAGACGAAGTGAGGACTGAATGACATTAGCAATAGCCTCCCCAAGTTGGGTAATATCCGAAAAAATTAGACTTGGAAGAGGTACGTGGCTCTTTATGAGGTGGCATGGTTCTGACATAAGACATCAAAAGGATTAAAATACTCATAAAATATGCAGGACTGCCAAACCTAGGCTCTGATACCAAACTGACACACCCCGACCTAAATCGAGACATGCTGCCCGTCAGGTGATGGTGACGTAGCCATGTGTGCAGTGCGAAAGTGATAGTGATATGAAGATGTGAGAAATAAAAAGCCAATTAACTAATGCACACAAGACAAGTAAATAAGTGTGGGAAGAAGGGTTAGAGTGTAGATACATATAGTCAGAGTGTAGGTGCCAAGGTGCAGTCCAACAGGCTAAATACTAATTATACAGGCTATGAAAGAAAACCCTACATTGATGGATATCTGTCAGAACCGCCGTAGAATCCTCATGAGCCACCAACACGCACTTCTATCTAGAACCTGGAGGGGCGTAAAACAGAAAATGTGAGTGGGCAAAAACAAAGCTTTTCAAAACCATTTCTCTTTCCAAAAGTAATAACCTTTCACCGTAAAACCTGTATGGTTTCCCAGAAAATAAAAATACATATGTATATAAAAATCATGCTCGAAAGTAGTGAAAATCAAATATAAGCCATGTCACGTATCCAAGTATGGAAATAAGTAGCCAGGTGAAATAAATCAATGTAAAATTATATGCCAACCAGAGTCACCTAACGTGACTTGTACGGCTAAACCTATAGCTCATCAGATATGCCTGCATATGAGTCGGAACCACCTATTGTGGTCTGTACGATAAGGCTGGGTGCAAATAAGTACGCTCAAGTGCTACGATCACATGAAGGCTGTGCGAATAATTGCGGGTCACCTACGAGTCGGAACCACCTAATGTGGTATGTACGACAGGGCTGTGCACCAAACTTGGATCCAAGGTGAGCGTGTGGTGCGGGAGGTGAACATCACGCGAAGGACAGTGCCCTGGCCATGGGCGGGAGCACTAGCACCGGGGTGCAGGATAATGAGCTCTAAATGCATCTACGTATAACCACAAACTATGCATCCACTATCATCAATATGTACGCACTTGAAGCTTACCTGGGCGTCCGCAGCATCAAGCAACAATATGCATATCTATACTAATGCATACTCTAAAGCATAATGCAATTGACATGGCATTTAAAATCATGACTCCATTTAAAAGAAATTTCTGGGAAAACAAAAAGCATATATACGTATATATAGAAAATCAAAAGCCCACTCATTGGTATGTAGCTGGATCGTAACCCCAGAGTCTCGCCTGATTGTGCTCGTCCTCCGAAAACGTCTCACTTACATGTGAAACCACTATTTTAACATTAATTTTAAGTACATAACCAAAACCGTGTAATAACTTCTCATATGTTGCTCAATTGGGGTGTTTGAATATACCATCGTGGCCTACTCAACAACACGAGCATCCCCATATTTTAAGAATAATTTTCCGACATCCCACGTTCCAGCCACGCGCAGGCACGTGCTTGGCACATGGACGAAATTTTAAATGCCGTTAGGGAATATTCTGCTAAATAATAGAATATTCCCCTTCCTTTTCCGGTGGTTTGCCGGATTCCGGCGCCAATCGTCGCTGCGTCATCGGAAACTGGAAAAATTTCAAATTTAAATATGTCACTCAAATCTCAACCAAATTTCACAAACTTTACATGGATTTGAAGCCCTAAACGAGTAGAATATGTTCTTACCACTTTGAAGTCCTAAAACCGACGGGAAATAGTCGAAAAATCCTTCGATATTCCGGTCAAAACTGCAACTCAAGGAACTGACCTATCTCGACGTCCAAAATCTTCCAAAACTTCTCTATGATTTATGTGAAGTTTTTTTAAGACTCCTTTAAGCCTTGAAACTCTGTGAAACGTCCACGATCACGATGGAGTAATAAAGCACTTTGCCAGAGCTCGCAAGTTCCCGGGTTTCCGAGGTTCTTTCACAAATCTAAGGGTATGATTAGGTTCCTGACCTTGCAAGGAACTCGAAAGTGACCTCCACTAGTTCGATCTGTGCAAGATGAAGATGGTTGGGTGTGTGTGTTTAAGGACTGTACGGACGAAGGAAAGATTGAGAGAAAGGGTGAGGGTATGTATATGTGCGCACGTGTGGTCCGGATTGGGCATAGATAAAAGGGATCTTAAGCCCTAATTGGGTTGCATGTTTAGGCTAACAATTGACCCCAAAACAAACCTAAAATTCTAATTGGACCCAAGAAAGTAGGAGGTGTGGTGATTGGTCCATTTCCTTAGCCCAATTACACCATCGTTTATTCATAACATTTTCGTTACGAACCCAACTCGGCCCTAAATCACGTCAACACTCTCATGACATCGAATATGATTTAATTACGTCAACGGGAAAATAATTTAAAACCATATACGTACATTCACGTCTTGAGGGTATAATCATCATTTTCACACATTCGAGGATAAAATATATATTAATTCGGGACGGGTCGTCACATACATTAGAAATTAATTAATCTTTGTATTTTGTTGGTGGAGTTAGGAAACCAAAATTACGGGTCAAGCAAGAGAAGAACAAAAAATAAAGAAGCAAATTTTAAATAAGAAAAGACATTAATTTTCAAAATATATAAAACGAGATGTGCATAAAAGCCTAAAAGATGAAAAAGAATCAACCGAAAAATATATGGCTATCCCGCCGATTTTCCCTTTGAATTTGTACTATTGCCGATTTACCTCCTGAAGTTTTAAACTTTAACCGACTTCACCTTTGAACTATAATAAATGACCAACATTTCCCTAAACTAGAATAAATAGCCAATGTCCCCTTATCGTCATATTTAGACACAGTTGGTTCAACTTTTTGTTAAAAGTTAGGAGGGCTCTAGTGGTATGGAAAATTGGATGAAATGTTGGCAAACATGATAGTAGCGGAAATTAACTATTTATAATAGTTGAATAGTTGACTGGAAAATTGGCAAAAATAAAAGTTTTAAGGGCAAATTGATATTCGGGTACAAGTTTAGGAGCAATTCGGCAAAATACTAAAAATGAGTTATTAATTTTTTTTTCTAGATAAGTATAAAAATAAAAAATAAAAAAAATAAAAAAAATAAAAAACTAATGAAAAAGGGTTTCAAAACTTTGAATTTTAACCAAAAACCATCTAATTACTTTATTTAATGATAAGTACAGAAGAAAAAAAAAAAATTATCGAACGCGCTTGCAGTCTCCTGCCGCTGCACCTTCCGGCAGCTTCTTTTTCCAGTACCCATCAATTGGGGTCCAAAAATTGTCTTGCCCAAAGCAACTCGAATCATGGCTGCTCCAATATCTATTTTACAGCACACACCTCTAGATATTTGTACTATATATATACATACACACTCTACAATTTTGATTTACCAAGCCACTACCTTTTATACCTACAATTTTGATTTACATGATGCACCATTGAGACGAATGCGATGTTTTCATCAATTTCCATCCACGAAACCATCGGCGCCATGAGATGCTTTGGAAATTGTATGGTAATCAAAATTCAGGGTTTTTTAGTCCACACAGATATTGAAATGATTGAAGACTTGAGATGTTTCTGAAATTAAAGGACATGAAGCGGGGTTACGATCTGGGCTCATATTTGTGGGTGTCTTTGATTTTATTGATTTCATTTGCGTTATTTTTTATTTTGTAGAGGGAGGTGAGATTGTAGGTGGGGGAGAAACGGAAGTTGTAGATGGGCGGACAATAAAAGAAAATTAAGTAATTGGTGTAGAAAGTTAAGAAATTAAGTATGTGGCTTACACTTTAAATGTGATTGATTGTTTGATCTTCATTAAGTTGATGACATGGTGATGTGTGAGACCCTTATACGGGGACAAAAGTGTAAGCCACATTTTGCATCACATCATGAAAAAAAACTTATCAATTTAATGGACAATTGGATATTCGAACATAAAGGTATATATTGATTTCAAAACTGGTTGGTGCAATGTGAGAAAATTAGAAAATTAGAACATTATGACCCATTTTCAAAACCAAAATGTGGTTACTAGTTAGCCCTAAAATTATGTTCCTTGAGCATGGCTGTCATAAGGGCAAACATGTTCGACAAAATGCAGGAAAGCGGGTGAGGTTGGGTAGGGAGTAAAGGAGAATTCTGCCAACAGGCGTGTGTGAAATTGACCAGGGAACGCCACTGCTTGGTTTCATCTATTGCTTCGTTTGTGTAGGTTTTGCTGTGATATTCTTTTACTCGTCTTTTATGAATCACGATCATATTGCAAGCATCAAGCATGAGAAACAATTATGATCCTACGCTCTCTACTGGGCAAGGTACGCACTACACTAAGTCAGAAAAAACATCACAGGACATAAGAGCAGGTGTGTAATCCGAAACATGATTCTGAATTTCCTCGGGCAACATCAACACGGGAACAAATTAGGTGTGTATTTATCCTTCTTTATTGTTGTTAGTGAGTGCAATTGGTTTGTACTTTGTATCAACTTCTTGAGAGCATTCCCCCGACACTTGAGATTCTGTGTTCGATTCCCATGTCCCTCAATATCACTCCTATACCGAAAAAAAAGGAGACAATAGAGGGAGAGAGAAATGAATCGATCATATCAGTCATGCTGGATAAATGGAATAAAGCTAAAGCTATTTTTTCCAACAATATTCAGTAAGAGACCAAGATTATTGATGACAAATCAGATTAGGAACAATGGCTGACAAATTAGCATAATCAGACGAGGAAAACCTCCCTTTTCAATCCACAATTTGATTAGCAGATGGATATATAACTCACAATCCTATGCACAATTTAGGCTACATATTCATTGGCAAGCAACATTTTTGGGGGTGTATCTGTCCATAACAGAGAAAACCATTCTTGAACATAACCGGTGAAACGAAGAGACACAAATCACAATTTGTACCAGAATGTAAGCACAAAGATCCTAATTACAGCACACATGCACAGTCCATCTTAATACACTTAATGATCAGCACATCTTAACGCAGAGTTTCGACATGTTTGTTCAGCTCCTCCAGCTTCTTCATCCTCGTTCTCTCACTTTCACCCACAAGCTGATATAAAGCATGCAGAGAAGCAGTTAACTAATGTATGATAACAGTCATTATAAGTTAATATATGAAGAATGCTCACCTCCATCAATTTGGAAACTAGTTGAGATTTCTCTCTGCTTTTCTCGTTTAAAGCCTCAAGAGCTTCCTTGTATTCTTTCTCCTGTGTCCATTGATCAATATATAAAAACATGAAATGACTTAGTCTTGAATAAGTAATCTCTTCTGTCACGTTCAACGTAATACTTAAGCATAATAATTGCTAATGAATGACGATAATAAATAAGAATATCCATGGAGCTTTGAAAGTACTTGGCATAACTAAATAACTATAGATCAAAATGATTGAATGTTTTTATGGACTGCCATACCAAAACGAAGTTGTGTCATACAACGAGCAAAACTGTAAAACGTAACCACATTATCTCCATGTTCTTCTTTTAACATTAGTATTTTCCATAGAACAGCATAAGCAGCTAGAAGAAAGGATTATATGGTCACAAAGGTTTTACCTTCCTTTGGCAGCTCTGGCCTAGCGGCTTTAACTCTTTGTGAACAACGTCTATCCTCTTGCGAATAATTGCAAGTTCCTTTCTCATTGGATCTGGTAGCGCTTCAAGCTCCTATAAGATATCATAGTTTTGAAGCATCCTCTAAATGTCATAATCAACTAGTTTTAGATGAACAAACTAATAAATTGAGATAATTTTTGCCAATCATAAATCATCATTGTGGGATAAGAGAAAGATCATAACATTATTCTCGAATCCTATGTTCGTCGTTTGAAAGTGGAAAATAGAACTTGTAATTCACAGGTTAAACCATTTGAATTGAGCTTATTGTACAATTTTAAAGTTATCAATTCAGTCATTAAATGGATCATTCTGAGAAAAAAAAAAAAAAAACTTTTAAATTTAGTTTATTCACAAATTTAGTTTATTCTTGTCTTGTGCTGCTTCTCAATATATTCTGGGTTAATATATTGTTCTTTTTTCATGCTGCATTAGAACATTGTGTGCGACCAACAATGCAACTAGGTATAAATGTCAGATTTTAATGAGGAAAAACATAGCATATGACTCAGTGGAAATTGTAAATCATCACTTACATCCTGAATCTCAGACAAACGTTTAGTTGCTTCTTCAACGCGTCCCAACTGAGCCTGAACCTTGTCTTTCACCTCCGACTTCTTCCTCTCAATCTCTTCCTCCTTTGCCCGGAACAAAGCCAATGCAGACCTTGACATTTCTTCTTCCTTATCATCAGCTACTGGACTCCCATTGTAACTGATGATACCGGAGTTCTTCACTCGCTGCACCTGCAATTGCTGCTGCTCCCACATCTGTTTCGGCGTCGCCATTGGTTCCTCTGCAACAACACCCTTACTTCTCTTTTTTTCTCTTTTTACTTCAAATGATGGCTATCTTTCTCTCCTGTTGTGGTTGGTTAAAGCAAAGCTGGCTTTAAAGGTATGGAAACCCCTCAACTTACTTTACAACATAATTTTATTACAATGACCTCAAGTGACCATAATGCCTGCTTACTTTATAATCATAAAAGATAAGAGTAGATTTTACTTTTGTTGAATGAAGACTTACCACACAATAACCTCTGATCTTTTTTTCCACCTTTACTCAAAATCCTACTTGATCACACCATCTAAATCTTTGCGGTGAATAAATTGTCGGAAAAACTACAATACCACGTTGCAGTTACTGATAATGTGAAATGAATGGGTGAGATTTAAAAAAACATATGAACTTTCATCACCTTCAAATATCCCATTAATATCTCGATGCACTTTAAGCCATGGGTTATTGTAGCCACACCCATGTTGTCATGTACAAGAAAATCATTACTTATTTTTTCTTTTAAAAGAGGGGACTAGCTGGCAGTTTTGCTAGGACAGTCCACCCTTTCAGGGGCCAGGAAGACTCACATAGGCATTTCAGCCTCTTTTTGGCCACCATCGTGCTATTCACCAACGCTAGGAATCAAATCCATAACGTGCCGCGTGAAATACGAGCCTGAAAATCATTACTAATGTATCATATTGTTCTTACCTATGGTCTACAATTTTCATGTTTAAACGCAGCTATTATTAGTAGTCCAAAATACTAATCCACCGCTTTAGCCAACTTATCTATCATCATGTCTGCAATAACAAATTCCCCTTCAATAAAAAATATAAAAAGTTTGGAAAAGTTTATAATGGACATGTTTTGGTAAGGCAGCTATTGTCTTAAGTTGGTATATTGGCTGCTTCAGCTAACCAATCTCAGTTCTCTTTCCTTAATGTATACAATTACAAATTTGGTATATTTATGCTATATTATATTGGCCAACTGCTCACTTCTTGGTGTACATGTGAAGATCTACAGTATAGTGTATATAGGAAGAGAGTTACTAAATTATTGCTTTGCAGAAACAGTGATTATATATAATAATTCTAACATTAATTTTGCTTGTACTAGATATGATTTGGATAGGTGAAAATTGGTTGAAAGGTCTAAAATAGTATTTATAATTATTATTTGTCTATCAAGAGTGGTGCTTGGGGTGGAAGTATTGTTTTGAGGAGTAGACTGTAAGGGCTCACCTACACCTGAACCGCGAAGACTGATGAGAAGCCTTAGGGGCCAAGACAGATTAGGAGAGATCCCCATCGGTTAAACCGGCTGCCTTTATCACATAGATAATTAATTATCCTTCCAGCTTGGGCATGCAAGAAAGCACAAAGTCTTTTGTAACTGCTAATTATATTAAAATTTAGTTTACGTGAAACAAGAATGTTTAGAAAAAACTACGCATTTATACATTTGGTACATTATGTTGGGTTGATAAGAAATATGAAAAAATCAAAATTCACATGATTGTTATCAGAGCATGACGCAATGTGTTACCAATGTAAAAGTTTGTTAAAAATTTGATTGTGAATTCGTAATTAGCATTCCTGATTTCCAACTTGGTTCTGAAGAGGCATTTTCTAGGCACATATATTTGATCTTGCTTTAAATTTCAAAGAAGATAAATTTAGACTTAAAGTATTTCCACTATTGTTTAATCCCGTGTTTAGTAGGTAGGATCTGGGACCGTATGATGCGCACTTGAATATGAGTACACGTCATGCTAATGAAGACTTTCCATTCTGACATTTCCAATGTATGAATATTATTATTGTGTATCAAACCTTTTTTTACTTTTACATTCTACACGAGGACTGTACGATGAGATCAACTTTTATTTTTGGTTCTTAAAATGTTTTACAATCCAACAATATTGTATGATACAAAAAACACTAATTTTTTTTTTTTTGGTTGCATAATTAGATCACTTATAGATATGTATTATTATACATATAAAATATAAATTTACTGTCAACTCATGTTATATAACATATGGACTAATCAATGGATACCAAATGAATATGTTGGTGTCAAAACGCAGGCGGAGCCTGACTAGGCGTTTAAAAATTAAGAAATGGCGTCTAGATCACTTAAGCACCCGTCCAAACCCACCTAGACACCTGCCTAGGTCGTGACTCACTTAAACAGAAAAAATATAACTTTCATTTTGTATTTTTTTTTTTAAATTGTAAGAGACTTGTTGCATACTTAAATGAACGCACATATATCCTTATTCCCCATGTTTTCATTATGTTCCTATACTTCATAGTATATGTCATTCTTTTTTTGCAATTTATCATGAAATTATATATATTTTAAGTATAAGCATACAATTATTTATACGAAGTATAATATATTTACTTAAGTCCGCCTAGTCTGCCTAGGCGCTAGCCCGACTAGCGCCTAACGTCTTTTAGACCTTGATTGGAGGCTACCAACAACCAATAGTGTGTGTAGAGTTGTGTTGTATTTGGGCGTAGACTTGACTTCTTAACCAAATGATTGTGCACCGAGTGGGATGTTGGTTCGGTTAAACTCTTTTTTATGCCTCGAGGGAATGAGGACTTGACATCCAATGCGAAATAAATGTATGCCTAAGTGATAACTGAAACTGAAAGTACAAATGACAATAAAGAAAAGAAACTGGATGTAATCATTTTATGATAGATTTGAAAATATAAAGATAATGCTAGAGGAGTCTACCAAGATCGCTGGTATCAAACTGGACTAAATAGGAAACATTGCCTCATAGAGGTGATTAGGGTGGTTGGAATTGCACGTCAACCAATTCATACCACAAAGTGACAGAACCATAAAAAATTTAGATCTTAGGAATTGTAAACAATGTTTGTTTTGAAGGAAGGCTTTAGGATTGTAGCTGAAAAGCTAAAGGGTTTTACTAAAGAGCAATTTGGGTTTTGCTGACTGAAAATCAGTTGGGTTAATTGAAGGATCACTTGAAGTTTGTATAATTGTAGAGATTAATTTTAACGAAAGTCTTGAGCTTGAAGGCCTCTAGCTCTATTTATAGGTAGTGGAGAATGAACAACATTGATCTTATCACTGAGCTGGAGCATGGTAAATTGATCGTTTGGCGTAGACAATGAATGCAATTTTTTATTGGTGGCCTTCGGCTGTGTCTTGTTCTGTTTCTCACGATTGCTATGTAACATCAGCATGTTAGATGATGCGCTTATCGGCATTCAAGAAAGTGAGATATTTCTAAGTCGGATCGTCTGTGTGACAACCGCATTTCGGGGAAAGTTGACTCCGAGCCCTCGGATGGGTGTGGAGTGAAGTGGGTTGATCGTCGACATTGGGATATAATCCTAATTGGACTTAGAAGTTGGTGAACTGGAATCGTGTGATTTTGTGTGAATAAAAATTAATTGGCCCCATAGCATGCCTTGTTTTTATTTGTGGCCGAAATAGTACAATATGTTTTTTTTTTCTTCTTTCTAATTGGGACAGATCAAGAACAATTTGACCAGTCTCGAGTTTGGTGGTGGTAGCGGGGTTAAATTTTGAACTTTGGCAAAATGTCTGCTCTTATTGCTAGAGATTTTCATGCTGCCTCCGATTTAGAATACAATGGCTCTTTTTGTTGCTGGGCCAGGGGTGATGGTGATCAATTGAACCCAGCAAGGTCCAAATGGACAGCAGGTGTACCCAACACAAGAGCTAGTGCTTCATGACCACCCTTTGTTTTATTTTATTTTTCAACAAGAACGGAAAATTCAAGTTGGAAAAAATTTCCACTGTTGACAACAACATGATATAATTTAATAAATAATATCTTGTGGAATTCAAGATTAAATTTGATTGTAATTCCTTACTTAATAGAGTTGACCTTCAAGTAAGAGAGTATAAAGATAGGGTTTAGTAATTAATTATATTTTTAATACCTTTGACTTTTCTCCTTGTCATGGGCACGAAGGCTTGATGAGATTGTACCCAACTGTTCAGGCCTCAAGAGATGTTGAACTGTGTGTGAATTAACTGTGGGCCTCGCCAATTAAATAAGGGCATTCTCATCTTTCGTTGGTAAAAGGCCACATGTTAGATCCAGGTTTTTCCAGATTATTTTTTGTTCCACAAATGCCCCTACACCTGATGTGATGCATGCAAGAAAGGGTATGAAGTGTATAAATCCGAAGTTGAGTAGGCGAGCAGGGAAATATTTCCTAATTTGCTATAAATTCTGGGCTTAGACTTGAAGTTAAAGTTTTTGGAAAATAGAAATAAATGCCTCTAGAACTTATTTAAGACTATTTAGAGGATTAAATAACTGGGAGTTTTAACGAAAAGCCCACAGTACTGTTCACTTTAACTAAAAAACCACATTTTTACACTAAAAAGTGAATCATGATAATATTCACTTTACCCTTTATTTTGTCCTTATCATTAAAACTCAAAATTTTCAAACCCTTTTCATTAGTTTTCTTTAAATAAACCCAAAGAACAATAGAGAGAACCAAAGGGAACTGTATCCCATCCCCTAGTCGTCTCCTTTGCTTGCCTGCGAAGAGTTTATCGTTGTTGTCTTTTTCTCCTTGCCGCAGATATTCCTTTTTTTTTAATTTTATTTAATTTTATATTTTTTCTACTGGGGCCGTGCTTGACTAAGTGGAATGGCTCGGCTAGAGTCGAGGCGTGGGACAACGTGGCTGGGAGCCACGGTGCTGGAAGAGAATCAACTCGGCTGGAGTCGAGGCATAAGTGAAGGTGTGCATAAATTACTGCTGTTTAAGGTGTGCAAAAGAAGATACAACCCTTCTCCATCTAACAATTTGAAGGCCACTGAGCCCTGAACGTATTATGAATATATTGTACAAACATCATACAGCTCTGGCTTTGTTTTCTGTAACTATGGTCCCGTTGTTTCCAGCCACAACGGGACCATCGACAAAACGACCTAGAAGTGAAGCTCTTGCTCATCACTCAATTACAATCATCTACAATCAATGATATTTCCAAGAAAATGGAATGCCCTTCTGATTGAGATATCTTGCGCCTGGGTTCTGCTCTGCAACTGCCAGATCCAAACTAACTCCGTGGTGGATACTGGGTCTGTTCTGAAACCGCAGTAAATGCCGGCTCAAGATTTTCGTTCACACTCTTCTTTGACCTCTTCGGCCTCTTGGGTTTCGTAGCTTGTGGATCAGTATTTGGTAAGGTATCATCCAACTCATATGTATCAAGTTCGTCCATGCTTTGTGAATTCTTCGGCCTTGTAGTTTGCTTGCCCGTTGCCACTTTTCTCTGTGCACACGTGATAATAAGCAGAACTCAAAGGAACATATATAAATAGCGATTATACTTTGCCAGTTGTTATACCCGTACATACAACGGATTCCAGATAAACGTCATTACCTTTTTATTATTAGATTTTGCTTTTTCCATATCTGGAGAGTCCTCATATCCGGTTCCCTGAGGCGCAGATGCAGGGTTTGTTAAATCTTCTAAAGAGGCATCACCTTCTGCATCCACTCGTATACCCTTCGTTTGTTTCTTCTTTTGTCTATCTTTAACCTGAAAAAACCATATGATACGAATTCGAATTACCAAATTTTTGAATGCAACACAGATTCTGTCACGAAATGAGCTAAAGTTCAAAAGAATTGAAAGACGAACTTAAACAGCACCTGTAATGGAATTTCTCTTAATTTCTGCTCCAACTGAGCATCATCCAGAAGTAGAGATACAACATCCTCAGGAGCCAAAATATCACCCTGAACATGACCACCCATCATTACAAGCTGCTGGACAGTATTTTTCTGACTTGCTCTTTGCAGGATCTTCTCTTCAACTGTTTCTTTACAAATAAGTCGGTACACGGTCACCTGCACGATGAATACGTGAAATCTATAATTATATTTACAGAACTCAAATGCATTTACATCTTCCAAATGGCTTGACCATACAATATGTAGAACCATTTGTATGGTGCTTTGGTGACGCCTTGCTTATATGGCATCTCTCGTCTTGTTCCCTCTTACATAATCATTCAATAAAATTTATAATTTGGCTTTTATTGGTATCCCACTATCCGCCCTGAACTTAAATTAGTTCAGTCTACCCCATGTGCTTTCATCTTGTGTCTCATATTACCCTCTCCGTCATATAAACCATTAGTTTGCTTACATTTTTAGTAATTTTATAAATTTTAGATTGTAGAAAAAGAAATAGCATACCCACCACCCTAACCATCCCCATCTCATGTCCGCATTGGCAAACCCACCTACTCTCCTCCCCTACACAGCATCCTTACCCCATTTCCCCGCAGATGCAACGCCTCTCTCCCGCCACTACCCCATCCCCATTCCCCTAATGCCTACTTCCAAATTACCCAGTTGTCTAATATTCCAAACCTAATGGAGATGTTAATGAAGTTTAACATATACCCAAAGATATTAAGAAGCTTAATATGTCTAATAACAAATTAAAAGCCATAAAATTTGGAAATAAGACCACCAAAAATGAAATTTCATATTTGGAGTATTTGGATCCTTTTGAGAGGAGGAAGTTGGTTTGTGGGCGGTGGGGATTTGTTTCAGTTTGGTTCACCAGGAAGGGGGAGTTTGGGATTGGCCCGATTACATGGTAAGGTTTGTCTGGGGTGCAATGGTTTGGATGATGAACGGGGCTGGGTGGGCCATGGCACAGAAATTTTAAGGGATGGGGGTGAGTGGTGGAATCAATAGGGGAAGGGGGTTGGTGGTGGCTGCGATAGGGGAGTGGATTTGGTGGTGGCGGTTGGTAGGATGGTGTAGAGGCTTATTTTATTAAAGCTTTCAAACTTTTTTTTTACTTTATCAAAAGATTTCTTTTTTCTCAGGCATTTTTCTAGATTTTTATTGTAAATTAAAAAAAAAAAAAAAAAAAAAAAACGTATCCAAATGGTGATATACCATCGGACCTGTAGGCCCTAAATATGTCACACAAGCAAACTAATGGTTTTAATAATGGAAATATGTTAACGTAGGATGCAGGATGAATGCACAGGAAAAAAAGTAACCCAGTTACAACTGCAGGGAGAAAATAGCGTTTTTGTCAGAACACAGAGGGATATTAATAAATTGTCTTTATCAAAGAAAACAAAACTTGGAAAACCAAAAGTCTATGGTTGGATTCAGCAAACAAAAACTCACATCTTTTGTCTGACCCAGCCGATGAGCTCTATCCATTGCCTGTAGATCCAGGGTTGGATTCCAATCACTTTCATAAAATATGACAGTATCAGCCGCTGTCAAGTTAATGCCAAGTCCACCAGCTCTTGTACTCAGCAGGAACACAAAAATATCACTCCTGCAAGAAGACAATCATCTAATATGTTAATGAACAAGTGTGAGATGAAAAAAGACACTGCTCATCAAAGCCTTCATCTGATCATGAAATCCCTACCGTTGCTGAAAGTCTCTGACCATGTCTCGCCGATCCATAATGGTGGAGGATCCATCAAGTCGTAAGTATTTATATTTCCTGTAGTTCATGTAGTCCTGCACTTCGAGTTATCAGCATGAGAAATACAAATTGTACTATGGGGCTGTAAAAGGTTCCAAAAGGACAGGCTGTCTAGCAAATAACTCAATTAACTTAAGCATGATGGGAACTTCTAATTCAAGTTTGTCAGACCATCTTACTTATCAACAGGTACAAAATTAAAGGGCAACTACCCTAAATAAACATTCCCTAAGGCACATAAAGAACGCATCATGTATTAACTGTGTTTTAAAAAACGCGCCTTAAGGAGAGCCTAGGCAGCTTTGGAGGTGGGCAATGATGAAAATGCCTCTGCCCAGCAGGAGTAGGCTTAAACTCTCCTAGACATGGTCGAGGAGCGCCTAGGCAGCTGAGGTGCAGCTGAAGCGTTCCACTGGGCGTTCTTTTTATAAATAAATAAGAAACTACCCAAACCCAAAATGACGTTTTGGGCAGGGTTTTTAAATTAAAACCAAATGTTTGAGTTAAACTTGTTTGTTGACTTGTGCACTTTTGAATGACAATATATTTGTTTTACAAAGTATTATATTGTTTATATATAATTATATGTTAATAATTTTGGTCCCAAGAGGCAATCGCCTCCCACCTAGCTTTCGCCTGGGCGGGGTTATCCATGAAACTTTGATACTGACTAACATGATCACACGTGTCTTAAAATTATAGTGAAAATCATTGTATAATAGTTACGTATGGTTGAAATGGGAACCAAATTATAAAACCCAATGTGAACCCACAAACCTAGAGCAACCATAAGAAATGAATTACCTCAAGAATATTCAGCATCTTTGTCATTTGAGCAAACAAGAGAACACGATGGTTGTCCGCCCTCAAGCGTTTCAACAGTATATCAAGCGTCTGAAGTTTCCCAGAATCCTATATATAAAGTAGAAAAGCTCATCTTTTCAAAAACACAAAAAAAAGTGGTCACTAAAGAATATGAAAGAAACTAAAAAAGGATAAGCAGTCCTACGGTGAGCAATTTTGCTGGGTCAAAGCTTTGCATAGGAGGACAAGAACCAAAAATCTTGTACGTTAACTGAAGAGCCGGACGTGAAACAGTCAGTTCAGAATCAATCTGTTGTATTAAATGATGTGGAGTCTCAGGTTTTCTGGGTCCATTAAAGTCAGATGTGCGTGCAAACCCAGTAAACAACCTCTTCACCCAAGGGTATTGTAGTTCTTCAATCATTTTGTAAGCAAAGTTTCTGTCTGAGCAATGGGCATTGACCTATCAACATTATACAATCTTGATCAAGTAAACATCAATCTAGTGTTAACAAAGATAACAACAATTTTTTTGCTGTTCCTTTAGGTCAATCTGAATAACCACAATAATTCTAAGGAAAAAAATGAAAGTAAAATGAATTAAGTATAAACATACCGGGGGAGCTCTAGTTCGTGGGATGAATGTGTACGCTGAATGAAGAAGCCTAGTGTTAGAGAGTAGCCTGTCACTATGAGAGACAACTAAAGCCTCGAATGGATCATCACCAGGGCCTGTAGCCAATTTCTTTTGAAGAAAGTTAGTTACAGATCTTGAAGGCATCAGCAACATTCGTGTAACAGCTCTCACTTTTC
Organism: Pyrus communis; assembly: GCF_963583255.1. NCBI lineage: Eukaryota > Viridiplantae > Streptophyta > Magnoliopsida > Rosales > Rosaceae > Pyrus > Pyrus communis. Next base: position 16,177,328 of record NC_084810.1, on the reverse strand, counting down.
CACTTTCAAGATAACTGCATTCAGAATCATCATCCATGGTTTCCATTAGTGAGTCCACAATTCCATCCAAAAATTGTCGGTCCCATCTCACAATGGAAAACATCAGTCGCTCCATAAAAGAACCAGTTCCTAGAAATGCCACCTCAGCAGGGGACAGATCCATCATACGAGTAAAGCCAAAAGTTCCACTTCCAACGGATGAGCTATTCTCTTGCAAGAGTGTCGATTGATAAACATTTCCCGGGGAAAATATGTTAAAATATTTCTCAAAAGATTCTTTGTAGACACCATGTTGAACTGCTGAGCACAAAGTTTCAGAGCTCCAGAGAATTTCTTGATAGAAAAGTTTAGGGATCTGGATGAAACAAAGAAAATTCGTTTAAAAGTTTAGTCAGTACGTAAGTTACGAAAAGTAAAAACACAAATGTCAGTGCATAGACGCAGCTGCTTCAATTTATTTCTGCAGGTGAATAAGTATATTGGAAATACTCCTATGTCACAAACAATTATTGAGCTAGCAGTTCTGTACAATAAATAACATCATATTACTCAATAGAAGCAAGCAGGTATTGAATTTCCTCTTCAGATATCATTAAAAATATCCACTTCTAAATACAGGTCCAATCTGCATTTATTTAAAGGAACATTTCTAAGAGGTTAAAGAACGAGAAGGAACTTAATTTCTAAAGGTTATAAGAACACAAAGGAACATTTTTGACATAGCTTTGAACAACTTGAAAGTACCAAGTTTCATGGTCCATCATGATTGTAGGATACATATCTTTAGCTCACTACCTTACAACTTAAACTTTTGAAAATAATGGTGAACCAATAAGCATATCATTCAGCAAAGCATTCCTGAGCTTGAATCCTGCAATTGAACCTAACATAGGTTGCATTTCACATGTATGGCTTTAGTGGTGGAGAGAGAACCCACATGTGAAGTTATGTTCAAATCAAAATATAAATAAATTCTTGGCTCACATGAAAAGAGTTAAAGAACTAGATTTGACTTCACAATGGAAGAGAAGCCCGATAAAGTATACATGACATGACTGACAAGAATAAGTTATGTCATGCAATATTAGTTTGCATGGTCAAACATTAGTTTAGGTATGTTGTCTTTGGTTTTTTATTTCACTTCGATAAATCATCTCTTAAGATTACAAGATATGGGGGAGCCAGTAAATTTGGAGATGTAAAATATGAAACTTCTGACTCAATCTCAGTACACAGTACATACAAATCATTGAAATCAAATGCCATTTCATTTCCCCTTGCACTTTCTGACCAGCTCTAATGACTCCTTTAAACTTTAAAATCTAATAGAGTACCCCCTGGACTTCTAAATCAAGTTAAATAGCTCAAACAATCAACAATATATGGAAAGTACAAGTGCAGATCACGTTAAAATTATTTTTTGCGCCAGAAAAATGACATGAAATGGTGTTATGCCTGCAAATTACTCATCAAATAATGGAATTACCCATGAGCCTCCCTCTATTTCAACTTTCACTCCCCCGCCCTCCCCACAACACCTACATACCACCCTCTCTTTCTTTCTCTCTCCCATTTTGTTCATTGACCAGTATGTCATGTGTAGTGTGCAAGCCAAGTGATTATTTCACCTATGCACTAAAGAAAACTTATTTCCTTTTAAAGTACACAAAAGAAAACTACATAATTGCGTAACAGGAAAAAGGATCTAGGAAAGTACCGAATATGTTATAGGATTTTGACCTCCTGAGTAGTGCACGTCCTCCAACTCCCCAAATGGAGGAGCTAGAAGAGAATTTGGTATCTCACTAAAGTACAGATATGTACTTCCTTCATTCCTCTCAAATAACTCAGGATGGTTGCAGACCTATCATTGCGCAAATAGAACACTTGATATGGACAATATTATAGAAAATAGAACATAATTAAAACACATTTAATAATTATACCGCATCCTATAGACTACATAAATTTATGACAAGAAAACCACAATGGATATCAAGTTAGATAGCATACCTTTCTCAGCTGAATGACAATATTCATCAAATTCAAAATTTTCTTCTCATTAAGATGACCGCGATTGCTGTCAAACAACTCAGCAAGAGATATTTTGTTCTTGATAGCTTGATAAAAATCTTGCTGCCGAGAGCTCAACTTGCAGTGCACGGTAACCTCAGTTTTCCTGGTCAGCTCAGAAACCACATCTGTTTTAACTCGGCGCAGCATGAATGGCTTTAAAATGGAATGCTGTAAGGAGAATAACAACAGAAGTAGTTAGAAGCGTTCCAGCAAATTTCAGATCTCATAGCACAGGTCAGATATTGGGATGACAGAGAGGTGTGAAGCAACAACGCTGGGATCACTACAAAAGATTAAACCAGTACATACACCCATTATGTACAGTCTACGGATACATAAGATGGAATGGTGAAATAGGAAATGATATCATATAAGCCTCGTGATTTCTACAATACAGAAAGTTATAGTTTGGTCAATATTGTCAAACAAAAAACATAGTGAACTCTTTTCTAGTCAGAATGTTCCATAGAAGTTTCTTCGACGCACACTGGTTTTAGTCAGAATTTTAAAGTGGACTATATACATTTTTCCTATTCACAAATTACAGATCTTGCAAACAGGAGATATTTGACAGACCAGCATTTTTCAAAAATTATCAAATTAGGAACATTAGATCAGACCGAAGGGCAAGGAAGAACTGCAATCAATCCAAAAATTTATTAATCATTACATGTATCAGAGTCAGGGTACTAACCAATCTGTTAAGCTGGTGCTCATTCAAAGTACCCCCATGTTCCGCATGGTTTTCAATTCTGGAAATATTTGAGAAAATAATTAATTAACAAAAATACTTTGAGGTTTGTAGGCACGAATTTCGGGTCCAAAATGCATACCCTTTTGAAAACCACTCATTGAATTGTTCATGGCTGTCAAACAACGTTGGCATAATGAAATGTAGTAGAGCCCACAACTCTGCCATATTATTTTGGATAGGTGTACCGGTAAGTAGCAAACGATTTCGACAATTAAAGCCTAGAAGTGTCTTCCATCTTATGCTGTAAGATCAAATATCAAATGAGATATGGATGAGCACGCACAATATAAGAATGAAATAAATGAAATCTGACTAAATGGGATTTTTCAAATGTCAGCAGTTGTAGTTGAGTCGTACTTAATATAAATGGTAGGTCCTAGGATCAAGGGGAACCAAACCACAAATATTATCAAATCTACAAGAATGTAAAATCAATGAGTTGTAGGAAACTACTTCCATAAGAGATTTCCATGCTGGGACAACTAAAAACACGTCATGTACACCCCTGGACACTTCTTTGGATGCTCAAATAATAAACATTCATTTACTTAGAATATTTGGCACCCTAAGATGAACATGGTTTCTTAAATAATACAAAAACAAAAACACCCGGTAGACATGAAAATCTAAGGATATTTGGCACTCCAATAATAAAATGGTTTCTTAAATTTGTTTCACCTTGTGGTACCTGGTATCACTTCATCATAAACTCAATATACCACAATAATGGAGGACCACGGAGTATGATTATGTTCAAACCCCTTAATAAACATCAAAGAAGATTTCAGTCCAAACCTGTTAGAACTTTTGATTGCTTGGGCTTCATCTAATACCATATACTGCCATTTCACACGTTTAAAATACTTTTCATCAGCCACTAGCAGCTGGTAGCTGGTAATGAGAATATGAAATCCAGCATCCCTGCAAAGAAGTTAAAAGGACTTAATCATTTGATAAAATAACAGAAAACAAGGCAGGGGATTGCTTGGGTGGATGACTAGCATGCTTTACCATATATAAATCATAAACAAAAGAGTGCTTTTCAAAGGGTGCAGTATTCTTTACTAGAATTGAGTTCAACTGCTGAGTGGTAAGCAAGGAAATACGCAATTCTGTTTTTTCTTTGTTTCAATCTGAAGTTTCTTTTGATTTTCAATTAACTTGGGTACAGTTCCTGTGTATTTGGGTTTCACCCATATAATCAAGTTTTACTTGGTGAAGAAAAGGGAAAGAAAAGGAACAAGAGTATCAAGAGACCAACTCATGACAAAATGAAGAGTTCAGCAACACACATGACGACATGCAATTGATTTGGCAGAGGCCAGCATACTAAGCTTCTGTGCCCTAAAGGTCACTTCTAAATATTATGTGTGGTGCATGCAAAAACAATCAAATCAATATGCATATATTTACTCGGGTGCTGTTATTGGCACCCCAAAATAGTCAATCTGCACTCCCCCATGAGAAACTTAGGGAAGAAATAACACTAGGGAGAAATGCAGAAGGACTTTTTGGAACAGATCCCTTTTACTTTTCTATGATGCATACAGTTTTGTGCTCCACAGTTTTTGCTACTTTGGTTTCCCAAATTTCAAAGAATCAGTCAATCCCCTATTGTGTCCTTAATGTTTTCTGCCCAAGGGATACTAGCACAACAATAAAAAACCACCACGTATTGTTGTAAACTTCCTTACATGGTTAGCCATAGTAAATTGTACAGTAATACTTTTTAATATAGCTAAAATATCTAAGAACAACAAAATTACCAAGACACAGAATTAATGGAATAGGACACCATCCAGGGCCAGCTCATGGATAAAGCAACTTAAGCAGTCGCCTAAGGCCCCATTAAGTTAAGGCGTACTTTTGAGAAATAAAAATTTAGTGACACTCTAATTACCGTTCTCTCTACCCCTCCAAATCTTATTTGTCACTAATCTAGGGATGACTTCCAATGCTACTGATTCATGTGAGGAGGCTTTTTCAATTATTGACCATTTTATGTATCAATGAAATACAATGGCCTAGCAAAACAACCCTATTCATTTCTTATTCAATGGCTTTAAAGGTGTAATTTCCCAAATAAGCATTCAATGAAACACAATGACCTAAATCTTCAGTCCACACCAATATGACCTAAGAGGAGTTGGTCTAGCAGTCAGGTCCTTGGTTTGCTCCCAAGTGGTCTGCGGTTCAACTCTCTCCTACGGTACCCACCTAGCAAATGCTAGAGTTTCTCGCTCCCCAAATGTTGTGGGGTCAGGCGGGGGGCCTAGTGATTAGTCTGGTCAAAGACTCGGATTCACGAGTTTAAAAATGATTAACTGAAACAATGTTTTCGTTTAAAGAGCTATAAGAAGAAATTATACAAATCTTGCTGGAGTTACAACCAGTTTTGCAGGTCCTACTGTTTTTTTATTACATAGTGTTTTCTAAAACCTATATAGTTCTTTGTTTTATCAGTATTGTTTTCTTTGTTCACAATTACTTTTTCTAAAAGTAAAGAAATATGATTTAGCTAAGAAAAGTAAAGAAATATGATTTAGCTAAGAAACTTTTGATATATAAAACTTAGTTAATATATTCCTTATAAACACTAAATTTTCCATACAAGGCCTCAAACTGTTGCAAGCCTGCTCAGACACTGTCTCAAGCACTAATCTACTTCTAAGACCAGCCAGTTTCATATTATTCTTCTCTTGAAAGTGTAAAATAATAGCAAGGGCAAAGAAAATTACCTGCGGTACAGTTTTTTAGCAGTGATCTTTTTCCTAAGTACCTGACGCTCGTTAAGTCCTCCCCAGTATGGAAGAGTTTTTAAGTCAGGGCAGAAACGACTAATTTCATCTGCCCAGTTGTTCAAGACAGAGGCAGGAGCAACAACCAGAAAAGGCCCCCAAATATTTTTCTCCTGGATAGGACAAGAAACCCAAGTTACACCAAAGACAATCATTATGCAAAAAACACCAAGTCGAACTATTACCTCAGCCAAATGAGCCAAAAATGCCATCGCCTGGATGGTCTTTCCTAGGCCCATCTCATCAGCAAGGATGCCATTTAAACCCTGATAAACAGAAGAAAAGAAAAGAAAGAAATGAACCCTATAAACAAATCAAGAGAAACGAATCAAGGAATTTAAACTGTACTTGTACATATTATGTGTATCCATTTGGGTACAGACGAACCTGCTCATAGCAATTAACCAACCACTGGAGGCCTTTTAGTTGATATTCTTTAAGGGATCCTTTGAACAACTCCGGTGTCTGAACAGTTGATGTTACAGGCATTGTGGAACTGCACATATAATAATAGAAACATTATCAACTTGACTGAAAAAGCCTTGCCTCCAATTTCCTGATAGAGTCCAAAAGAAAGGCAATACTAAAACAATAAAGGAAAGAGTAACTGACGGGTTATGTAGATCTATGCTACTAGCTCCAGCAACATCGTGTGCTGCCTCAGGTTCAGCATCTTCACATAGCTTCAAATACTCATTATCAAACTCACTAGTTATCTTTTTCTGCTTTGAAACTGCATCTTGTGCTGCTTTAAAAGCCTCCTTCTTCAGTTCAGCTTCCTCAGGGTCTTCTTCCTCATTAGCTTCATCATCTGAGGAGCTTAAAGATGCTTTTTCCTCCATTTTTTTTCCATCGCCAACAGGCAGATCTTCTGATGGCTGTGAACTTGACTTGTTCTGCATAAAGTGACTGTAAAGTTCCGTCTGTTGTATAAGAAAATTGAGCCTTTGCTGCTGTCTCTTTGCTTCTCGAAGCTCCTGTTCGCGCCTCAAAGCTTCAGCTGCTTCTTTTTCCTCTTTCTTCCTCACTTCCGCCTGCAAGTGTCCATATTTAAAATTAAAATAAAAAATGACCAAGTTTTGTCAAAAGAAAGGAAAAAAACAGATAGTAAGTACGCATTACAACCAAATAATGCAGGATAGCCTTCCATACTGATAATAATCAAAATTATTGACAGTTAAATCTCTAAGGGAATGATCTGACAGAAGATCTAGAACTTAGACATATTTCAAGAAAATGAATATCAGGCAACTACACATCATTAAAGATGACTAAATTTAAGAGCAATAGGATAAAAAGGCATGCATATACTTCTTGCACTCAATTCCCTTCAGAAAGGAGAAAGGAAGGATACCATCTCTTTATCTATTCTCTTCCAAAATAGTAGCATATCTCTGGCTAGTTTCCTTGTACGAATTGCAGCACCCCTCATCAGTTTAAGAGATCTACTGACCTTCAATTTCACCTACGAAAAATAAAAAGGTAGACAGCTTCAGTATAAGAACTACCAATGCCATCTGATGAAAACCAATCCCCAAATCGAAATCCACATCTCACATTCTGTGCAGGGGAAACAAGTAGAAGACTACATAGGGCATACACATATAAGTACCTCTCTTTGACAGTTCTCTGAGACCCTCTTAGCATAACCTAGTTGCCTCTGGTGGAAATTCGAAAAAATCCTATGATGCCTTGGCATGTCTCTTCTTACTATGTTTACCCAAACTTTTCCAATCTTGTCCATTTCCTCCTTCTCAATCACATAAGGGTCTTTAATAACCTTTTGCTTCTTCGGTAGACTTCTTTCAATGATCTGCAGGACAAAACATTAATGAGAAACCAGCCCAAGATATCACATGAAAAGGAAGACACGCCCACAACCCAGCCTATACCCACCAGCAAAGAAACATTATTGTCCCGAGATAATCATAAGTGAAGGAACACAAACCTCATATGTGTCTCCTTTCTCCAAAACTTTCACATAGTAGACCTGTAAAACTCCACCTTCAGACAAAATAGATCTCTTTATATTTCCAGCTGCACCCTCTGGGATGGAAGAGTTTAACCCAATATCAGAGACCTTGAGGCTGAACTTTTGGGCTGAATTTGAAGTGGATGATGCCTTTAGTCTAGCTTGAAGGGATTCATACTGGGGATGGGGATCGCCCATCCCTGCCTGGTTTTTAGGCCCCAACCTTTTGTCACTAGTCATCATTTCTGCCAAGGATCCCAAGTCTAACGTGCCTCTTAAGTAAACTTCCTCCACCCGAAAATCTGAAAAGCTCGGTAAGTGCAAAGACGACACCAGCTTATCGTAAATTGGTGGAATCCTGTAAGTGATACCATCTCCTATATCCAGATAAGGAGGTTCATAGATTATTCTGCATGAAATACAGAGACGAAAATATAATAACCAAATAATTTAATATAATCATCATGCACATGCTTAGCAATTGGAATAACTCATGCTGAAAAGGAAACTAGAGGAGAAAGCAAACCTATCGGTGCCACGTTGTGGTACCAAATCTGCATCATGGTGGTTCCCGGGTTTTTGAGGATTAGAATCATTGAGCCACTCTGATGAGGTTTCCATTTCATATATCCCTCCCCGGTGCTCATTGCCCAGTTTCCTAGATTTTAAACCCTTATTACTCTTTGGAACTGGAATCCCCGTCTGAATTGGTGCAGGACTCGATGAGGAATCCTTGAACCTCCTTTTGTACTTCTGAATGTGTTCTCCAAGCATTGATCGATACCTTTCCTCTGTAATGCGTGTCCCGTAATAACTGTCATCATCCTCGTAGTCACTATTTTGGGATCGCCTTCTTTTTTTAACTGAACTCAGTTCTCTGTCAGACATCATCCCATTACCTACAGCTCCATCTACACATGCAACCGGCAAAAAAATCACAAACATGCACATCTATAAGTCCGCAAATCACCATTCCAACCGACAACAACCATACACAAATGTATATCACACATGCAAATTTTCAAGCAGAAAAACAAATAAATTTGGTCATAAAAAGCTTAACTCCAAAAACTAAGACAAATTGCCCACCTTGGCTACCTCTGCTCTCATCCTGACTACTATTTCCATAATAATCGAAATCGTCATCCGGTCGGGGAACTTGAAAGTTCATCAAAGACTACAATGTGCAACAAAAATCAACAAACTTTAGTCCAAAAAATAATAAAATTCAACATGCCCAATTCAAAAACAAGTGAATTATAAACATTAGAGCACAAAATTTACCAATTCGAAGAAAAAGCAAAAAGGGCAAGAAACGCTGTAATTCGAGCAAACAAAGAGAACCCATGCGAGAAAAATTCAAGGGACAAACCTCAAGATTGAAAAGGTTGGAGTAGGAGAGAGAATCCTTGGGTTGCTTCCGGTGGTCCATATGCTTTGGGGTCGAACAGGCGACCTAGGTCTTTCCAGAACGCCGAACCGGCGGCCGTCGCCGATTAGGTCGTCAATTGCAGCCAAACCTCTGCTTTCACGGCCCCAATTTGTATGGCGGATCCTCAGTCGCAGCCCCTCCGTCACGGTTCAAATAGCCAGATTGTTCGAGGAAGTAAGTCCTTCCTTGCTATAGCATATAAGACGAGTAGATTTTGATTGGGTGCTTCTGGCCATCACAGCCCCAGTTTTCTCTGTCACCGCCTACGGGAAAGGGGAAAGAGAAAAGCACTAAATTGTTACGATGGTCCCTCGACTATACCTGAATTGGACTTTGGTACTTGAACTTTAATTGTATTTGCATTCATCATCGAATTAGTTCTAGCTCTAGTGATTTTTAAGAATGATTTATATGGCAAATAGTCTCTGAACTTAACTCATACTATCAAGATGATTCTTAAAATTGAAAATTCATAAATATAGTCCTTGAAAATAGGTGTCACAAATCAATATGATTTTTCCGTCACAATTCTTATGTACAAATGTGGCACATAAATAGAGCCCACAAGATGTAAAAGTTTTTATCACAAATGGTACTTGAAATTAATCCGCACGAGATGGATCCTTAAATTGAAAATCGATCAACGTAGTCTTTAAAAATAGGTGTCACAAATTAATATGGTCATTCTGTTACAATTTGGCAAAAAATCTACCATATGATGATTTGGATTTAATAATTAATTATAAAAGTTGTCAAAAAAACTTTTTTGTACAATGAGATTATCTCAAGGCAGAGCTTGTTGTTCTACGTTTCGTCAAGATCCCCAGAGGAGCACTCAACAAGCTCTCTAAGAGTAGTTCCAATGTGGGAACCACCCCCTAGGCAATACACTATGGTATCCACCATGTGAACAGTAATTGCCCTTAATGAACAGTAACCGCCTTTTGTATCTCTACCGTTGCACTTCAATAGCCCTGACAATAGGCAATAAAATATTAGTATTTTTTTATTTATAAAATAATACAAAATAATTTTATTTGTAATTTCAGATAAGATTTTTAATCATTCTCGCTGCGCTATGTGTCATTATCCGAAAAGTTATAAAATAATACAAATTAATATTCTTTGTAATTTCGGATAAGATTTTTAATCGTTTTCGTTGCACCACGTGTCATAAAATCTAAAAAGACAATTATTAGTGATGGATTTCCGATAAGATTTTTAATCGTAGTCGTTGTGTCACGTGTTATTATCCGAAAATACAATTATTGGTGATGAATTTCCGATAAGATTATTAACCAATATGAAATTGTGGTGTAAGGTAGATGATAATGAGAAGGTATTTATAGAAAAGTAAAAACAATTTTTTTCGGATTTTTATTCATTTTTTACAATTTTTAAATTTTTTTTATTCAATTAATTAATCTCTACCATTGGATTTAAAAAAAATTTGAATTCCAACACTCCAGATTGTGCCACATGGCACAACGGTAACATTTCTGAATTTTAAAACTATTTTTTCCTTTTTTTTTTAATTTGTAAAGGACAATAATATCAATTGTTGATCTCAGATCCAACGATTGATATTGAATAAGAATTTTTTATTTTTTTTACCGTTGCAAATCTGACGGTCCACATTTTATTGCCGTTGAGATCCAACGGATCATGGGAAGCCACATGACTTCCCAAAGGTAACAATTTGAAACTGTGTCGCCGGCCCCATTCTTTGAAAACATGTCGGGTGATGCGCCCCCACGCGCGGGTGCAGTGCACACACCTGAAAGAAAAAAATAAAAAAAAGGGCTGACGTCAACCTTGCGTCAGATAGCCTTCGAGGTCGCAGGCTGGCAATTCGTGATAGGCCTGATGCTTGGGCCTGCCCTGTCCCTCGGGCTCCCACACTTTGGAGTCAATATGCCAGGCTCTCGAGCCCTGGTTGCTGGCCTGTCCCCCGAGCTCCAGCCAACGCTGGAAGTGCTCTAAGATTAAGGTTATGAAGTTGTCGATCGCCCAAATGATGATGATGGAGTCACAAAAGCCGTCACCAAAGGTGGTCTCCATCTTGGTCAATTCAATTAAGGTTGTCAAAGGATGTAAAGATGGGTGTCTTGAGAATTTTTAATTTTTTTAGGAAAAAGACGGTGAAGGCTACCATAAATGAAGGTAGAAGAGTATGGGCTGAGATCATAGGTGATTGCAAGACCAAGTTTCTGAGTTGACAATTTTTTTAATTAATTATTAAATTATTAGACCTATTTCTAATTCATGATTGTGGGACCGAGTTTGTGGGTCCATTTACGTGCCACATCTGCACATTACAAATTTTTTACAGAGTTACGACTGAATGACTACATTGATTTGAGACATCTATTTTAGGACTACATTAATCAATTTTCAATTTTAGGGACCATCTTGATGATGTGAGTTAATTTCATGGATCATTTGTGATAAAAAAAAATGATTTGTAAGACCCATTTATGTGCCACAACAGCACATAACAAAATTTTTGACAAAATCATGACGGAATGACCACATTGATTTTGTGACACCTATTTTAAGGACTACAATAAGCGCTTTTTAATTTTAGGGATCATCTTGATGTATTGGTCAATTTCAAGGATCATTTGTGATATAAAACCTTTTTAAGAAATTTGGAATAATAATCAAAATTGAACCTTGTATACAATTATAGCTATAATTTTAAATTTATGATAATTATAACAAAAAATTAATAAGAAAGTACTAATATACGCTTAAAATTACTAATACACGAAGTTGTCACTTGCAATTATTAGCTATGGTTGCAATGAGAAAGAATTATGAGTTCAAAGTAGATAAATCAACTAAGGATAGTTTGGAAGTTAGATGTGTGAATGATAATTATAAGTGGTGACTTTGTATAAACTTTCAATCTATCACTTTGAACTCATAATTTTAAGGGTATACTAGTAGTTTGGATTTTTGGTTATAATTAACATAAAATTAAAAATGAGGCTAGATTCTATATAGGATCTAAATTTTGGTTATTTTTTCAAATTTCTCAAAATTTTAGTGTGCACTCGTAAATTCATTGCAATGTTTACTAAAAAAATATTAAAGCAAAAAAGAAAAACACTTGAAACCCAACCACCACCACATAGTATCTCACCTTCTATGCACCACCACACCTAAACCCTAACCCGATGCCCCACACCTCTTTCTCGCACTTCACCCCGAAGAGAAGGCTAATCATAAGGAAGAAAGGGTATGGGTTGGATTCGTTTTACTTCTAATTTACGATCAAATCAATTATAATATAACAATTTTTGTTCGATTTGGTTTTAACAAAATCTCTAAGGAATATGAATCAAGCGAATCTGATGTTCAATGGTTTGGTTCGGGCGGTTTTAGGCCTAAACTAATCACTTTTTTTCTTATATACTTTTTCAACTTTGTTAGCCAATTACAACAAATAATTTTTGTAATTATTTACACTTTTTTTATTTTCTTGTACATCATCATTCTAAAATCCAACATGTCATCAAGCTTTAAAGTTTAGTAACTAATATAGCTGCTTCATTAGATATATGAGTCTCATTTGTGTGCCATGTCAATATATTAACAAGGTATTTGACGGAGGGAATACGGAATGACCAAATTGATTTCTAAGACTTATTTTCAGGAACAAAATTGATCAATTTCAAATTCAGAGACCATTTTAATTGGATGGGTCAATTTTGGAGACCATTGTGATAAAAATCCAAAAATGAAATTGTCGTGTTTTATTCAGTAGTCCAGACATGGTTTCAATCTTAAACTATCATGATTTGTCTCAATCGTGCAATGGGCAAACTTGCATTCCCCACCCAATACCCTCAAATACTTATGTTGTCAATTATTATGCATCCAATATGCAATAAATTAATGGTGGCTATTGGGATCATGCTTCACAATAGTATCAAAATAATCAAACATGGTTTACTTTGTTGGAAGATTTAATTCAAACTGATTAAATTATTTTATGCGAATGGACATTAAGTTTGATGAATTGTGGCTTTTCATTAATAAGGTTGTGGATGTTCAAATAAAGATAAATGATGCAACCTTTGCCTTTTGATTGAAGAGATGTAATTATCGACCATTCAAGAAAAGACACGACTATTTTAAAGAGTCACTTCTACATCTAAAGGCCTCATCCTATTGCGGCAGAGTCATACAAGTTCATGTGACCCATAACATACTTAGAGATTAAGTGAGTCTTTTGAGAGAGTTTAACACAATCGTAGTTGACTGGAGCCGGTGTGCTACTATCCTAAGGAGGTGATCTTTGTATCATATGAGATAAGAGTCGATCAACTATGAGTACCGTAATGAAGCATAAATTGTTTTATGGAGAGAAAACCAAGTTCTTCACTCGACGATTATTTTCAAGATTTTCTAATCAAATTTCATGTGCATTAGCATAATGTTTACCATTATGCATTAAATTGTGTTTTTACTTGCATTAATATTTTTCCAACATACCTTTATAGAGAACGCTCATATGCAACATGGTATTGGAGTTGCAGCAACATCTTTCTTAGGGCTTCAATATTAATATGGTCATCAATCATCATGCTCTAGTAGTTATGGGTCGATTTAAGCCTTCCAATTGGATATTAATTTTGAGAAAAACTATTATAATTTCTCCACCTTCTAGTCATTAGATTTCTCTTAACAAAAATTATAATTCAACTCTTGTAACTCCGAATTTGATTCTGCTTTCGTCTACGCACTCTGTAATACCCTGTATTTAAATAATAAAAAGTGTATGTATACATATTATTTATATATTACAAAAGTTTTGTATCCCTCTGTAATTGTATTTCCTCTATTTTGGTTTATTGGACAAATATACCTAATTACTAATAAATGAGAGGTGGGAATTTTGTTAGTAGAGTTAGTTTGATATTTTCTCACAAAGGCCCGAGAGTTTGAGGTGGGACTAATTAAGTAGTTCTGTCTTGTTATTTTATCCAAATGATAAGGTGGAAGTTGGTTATTAATAGAAGCTAATAATTAGGGTGAAGGTGCAGTGGCGGATGCATTGAGGGGCAATAGAGGTCAGCTGACCCCCCAAACTTCAGTGAACGTCTATAGATACCTTAAGTGCTGACCCTCCAAACTTCAGTGAATGTTCATGGATACCTTGGGTGCTGCCCTTTTGAAGATTAAAGTTGGCTTCATACATGCCCTCCAACTAACTTTAGGCCTACCAAGACTCAGTGAATGCCCACGGATACCTTGGGTGCTGCCCCTTGCATACATTAACAAGTGTGCAATATGCCTTTCCAAATGACTTTAGGCCTACCAAGACTCATTGAAATGGCTATATGCATGCTATTTTTGGTAAAAAAAATTTAGCACGCGCTATTCTTACTGATCCCCCTAACATTATTTCCTGGATCCGCCACTGAAAATGTGGAGTTTATAGCATGTATATGTTAGTCTATTAGCATGCATGAGGCAATGTTTGTGGTATGAGGAGTGTTTACTCATCAATCTAAAGGAATCTTAAATATTTGGGCAATATTCTCACTCCAATGCAACTCTATCAAGCTTATCTTGAGATAAACCTTTACGTGGCCCTTGATGCTTGTATCCATCTTGCATGATATTCATTTATTCATAATTAACCTGACATTTGTTGCTTTGCCCCTTGAATACTTATCATTCTTAATGATGAGGACAACACTTGTTGCGGTTATTAGAACACATTTTATGGTGATGATTAGCACAATACTTGGTTTCTTTCTATTGGCACACTTGGAAGCTTTCTCCTCAAGCTAGATGGAAAGGAAGAGGTTATTCAATCTTTATAAAGGAAGGAGCTAGAACCAACAGACAGGGCATGAAGAGAAGAGAGAGGAAGAACAAGAAGAAAAGAAGAAGAAAAAAAAAGAGAACAACTTCAAATAGAAAGCCATTCTCCTTTTTATATTACCTTCTTTCTTTTACATGTTGTTAAGGCTTTAAACCATCTTTCATTGTATTTGTAGGTTCCTCATATATAGTGAAATACAATGAAATCAAACCTCAATGGATGTAGTCGATTTGACGAACCACTTAAATCTTGTGTTGTTTATGCATTTACAATTGGAGATCATTGCCATGAGAAGCACTTCTACCAAACCATCAAAATCTTCATTTATTTGTACGTCAATTTGAACAGTTGATTTGTAATTTGAACAGCTGATGTTCGGTTGAGCTAACCTTCTCGGCCAACCTCTTTGTATGGCCAACATCTCTGAAGGGCAAAGGGAAGTGGCAAAGGAAGAAAAAGAACAAGAGGGAGGAAATGAAATTGAAAACAACAAAAAGGAGGAAATGGTAATTTATTGTTTATCAATTATGTTGCTGTTAAAGATTATTTCTTTGTTGTTTATTTATGATTATATTACTCTTGTTACTAAGTAATTTGATTTATGTTGAAGCTTGCAGGCTTGTTAGATAAAATGAGTATTGATATCTATGTGAACATGGCATATACATAAGCCTTTATGCAAAGCAAGAAAAAGAGTTATGTTGTGTCAAGTGCTCACTTATGTAAAGTGTTTAAGTTGTGAGAATATTCAAGGGCTGAAGTTTGCCTTGAATATAAAAAAAATGAACCTTGTATACGTCAGGCGTCGGGGGAAGTGCATATATGATAAAGTGAAAACTGAGAATTTAATTCTAAAAATTGGGCTTAAGGGATGAATGGGAGTTAACTCATATTTTAAGGTATTCATAGCCAAGTGGTATAAGCATGGTATAGGACGTGCAGGCTTGGATGTCTTAGGTATGTGTTAGCGGGATTAGAAGGGAGTGAGTACATTCATCCATCCCATTTGCATATATTTTATGTATTTGCAAGAATTGTTACAATTTATCATTATTTAATTGGTAGTTCTTGCTGTGAATTAATTTGTACACTGTTTTATTCCGATGCGTATTCGATAAATTTTATGTAAGATCTTGTTATGTGATGACACACCCCGATCCGGAATGTCCGCTGGACTCCAAATCGAGTTGTGCTGGCCGATATCACGAAGGTGATGAAGCCATAAAGTATAGTGAAGTGAAAAATGTGAATAAATTTAAATCTAAAAGTGCCTAAATATAAGAGTGTGCATGTGAGCGGGAATGAACCCATTTCACACATGATATCAGAGCATTGTGGTTTGTTTGCAAGTGACACATACGAGAGAGAGAAATAAGTGAGCTCAGGGCTCTGCCCCTCGTCTCTAGTCATGCACTTGGGTGGTGATGACGGAATCGAGATGCTCATCAGAGTGGGCAAAGGTGATTGGTGTCGACGTTTGCAAAGAAGAGAAAGTGAGAGGGCGAGATAGAGCCGAGAGAGTGAGAGAGAGTCCAAATGTGGAGGAGAAGGTGCCACGAGGCAAGAGAGGAGAGGAGAGCCAGAAAATTAATAAAATATTAAAATTATCCCACCAAAATTACTAAAATAATAAAATACCCTAAATTCAAATTTCATAACACACTGTCAAATTTCGTAGTTCCGTAAAGTCTTCATCGTAGCTTCAAAATTTGATTCCGCTTGCGCCTACGCTTTCGTATCATCGAGTACTTTGAGAATATGGTAAAATAGTAGCTCGTACGTGTTACAAATTGACAGTCAATGAAAGTCAATAATCTCTCCTCAAGGGGCATTTCTGTCAATTCACTCCTCTAAAATTTATAAAATTGTAAAATTAGAGATGGGTTGTTACATGTGATGCATGTGTAATCGTATAATTTTATTTTATTTTTCACCGTATCTTGGTTGTAGAATTTATTTATATAACTAAGATATGACTCACATCCTAACTCGTAAATGGTCTTTATTCATGGGTTGGGGCATGAAAAATGGTATCAGAGCTTAGGACGAGATACCCTAAGATAGTACCTGTGGTGTTTACCATATTTGTCGAATAGCCTTTTATTTTACATTCCCTAGTTATGATTTCAAAAATATTATGTTGGAGTAAGTTGGGATTTGTCTTACGCCTTGATGGGTATTTTCTTGTGAGCTAGATTGTGCTTTTGGACTCATATTATTGCACTACAAAGATAATGACATGGTGGTCCATGTCTTTCGGAATTTGAGTTTTGTTTCAGAAAAAATGCTGAGTTTTTCAACGATGCTCATTTATTTCAATATACTTACTTGTGTAATGGTTTTGTAAAAGGTAATTTAACTACTTGCTGTTTAACACTTGCAATTTGTTTGCAGGAATATATTTTCTTTGGTAAATGTTTGTAAATTTTGATGGTGAAACGAATTTGGATGTAATTCATTCCTACTCACAAAGGAAAAACAAAGAAAAAGGGCCATTTGTGAAGTGAAATTCTCATTCCTACACGAGTTGGTAATGTCAATAATAAATCTCGTTCCTACATAGCTTTTGGCTATGTGATGAGTTATAAAATTTTAAATGACATGGGGTGAGAATATAGGAATCCAATTAGTAAGGTGATTGGTGAGTTACATTACCGATTTGTATAACTATCAATTTTCCTACACTAATTTCATTATTAAGTGATTTTCAATTAAAATACTAATTTCGTTTTCCTATCAGGTTCACTATAGAGGTGTTTTGCTAGACTTGGAAGGCCTAAATTGGAGAATTGCAATCCACTTTATATGGAAAGGTAGTCTCCATGCAACCGCTCTAACTAAATACTTTCTTAATGTTTTCAAACTATTACTATTTGTTATATATTTTACTACGTCTTTGAGAATTGTTTACCTTATTAATACAACAATTAAATTTTACAAATTTCGAGGACAAAATTTATTTTAAGGAGGGTAGATTGTAATATCCCGTATTTAAAAAAAAAAGTATATGTATCGTATTATTTCTATATTACAAAAGTTTTGTATCTCTCTGTAATTGTATTTCCTCTATTTTGGTTTATTGGACATTCTATATATACTAAATCTCAGCGGATTGGCACTGTTCATTAACAGTGCCGTTCCGGTTTCGTCCCTCAGTTTCTTCATGGTTTTTCGGCTTTAGTGGGATTGTGCAGTAAATTGGCCATTTTGCCCTTCATCATAGGTGTTGCGCGTGCCTGCCTGTTTGCTTCTAAGCGATGTTGACACGTTAGTCTGATTCGAAGAGTTCTCCACCGTTCCTTTTCGTTTTTGGTGAGGAAGGTGCTCGAAGGCTCTTCCATTTTCTTCCGTCGCTTTTTCCTTTCTTTCCTCTCTGTGCTTTTCTCCCCGCGTCAACTCTTCGTGTTTCCCTGCTTCTCTCGCCGCGTCTATCGTCGATCGTCTGTTGTGTGAAGAGTCTCTTTTTCCGGCTGATTGTACTGTTTCAGGTGGTTTCTCTGCTTTTTTTTATTTTTTATTTTTTATCTTTTTATCTTTTTTCTGATTGGGAAGAAAATTTGTGTTTTCAGTGTGGTTGTTTAATTTGATTGGGTTTTTTTGTTTCAGGAAAATTGGTGTGCGAATTTTAGGGGTTTTTTGTACAACCTTGCAAACCCCTGATTAAGGTCTGTGAGTTTTTTCTTTCAAATCTTTTCTTATTTTTTTCGATGATTTGTGTGTGGCTGTTCCATCTAATTCGATTTTTCGTTTTAGGAAATCTTGGTCTTCGAGGTTTAGGGTTTTCATCTAGATCGATTGCTCGATCGATGTAAAATTGAAGTCCTCTGTTTTTTTTTCTCTCTAGAACTCTGTTTTACTGTGTTGTTTCTGTTGCAGGTGGCGGTGTTTGCTTGGTTTTGTGCTCTGGTCTTAGAAATTGAATAGTTTTTTTTTTTTGGTGGTTTCGTGCTATCTTGAACTCCAAGTGGAAAGCCCGGGGAACAGGAAATGGACAATCACAATTATTATTGGTTTTTATATTTAATATTTAACTCAGTTTAATTAATTAAAATTTTTTCATCAATTAATTTGAATTATGTGGTGAAATAATCATATATAATTAAGTTTATTAGGTTGCTTTTTTTTTTTCTTTTTTTTTTTTTGGGTGTGTTTTAGCATGTGGATCAGATTTCAAGTATTTTTTAGGGTGGGTAAAAAGGTTGATATAGTTTATTTGTTGCAGAGGATATGAAGAAGTGGAAAGGTACCTGGTGGAATGCGAGTTTTGATGCTTAAGACAAAGAATGGTAACTTAGCTATTTCATTTGCTTTTTGGGTATTTCATTTGCGCTGTACAATGCGTTTTAGTTTTGTTCAACTCATAGATAGTTTAACCCATGATATGTCTTCGCATCGTTCTTGGATATCATTAACTACTCCTTGCAAAAGGTGAAACTGAATATATACAAAATTTTATATTTGTGCATCAATAGATAACCATGACTAATTTAAAGAAATTGTTGCAATTTGGTATCAATTGTGTTCAGTTGTTTGGAAGCATGACTATGTCTGCAAGAGATTTACTGAGGATCCAGATTGTATCATGTTCTGAATGAGCTTGAAAGAGGAGTTGCTCTTCATCTGACAATTGCATCGCATGTGAGTAATGTCTTCTGTTTTCGTGTCTAAATTATTGAGAATTAACTTATACAGATGGGGATTAAGTGATTTAAAGACATTGCATTTTAGAATAGGTTTTGTTAATCTACCCGTGGTGGAACCCAGCTGTTGAGAGGCAACCATAAGATAGAATCCATCGGATAGGGCAGTACAAACCGATCAGGTACACATTTTTCTCCAGTTCTGCAAAGTGTTCCCAACTATACAAACCAAAAAATCTATGTTAATATCTCTAATATTTCCTTCTCCATTGCAGAATTATGAGATTGGTTTGGAATTTGATTATTTCAATTTGTTTTTCTGGATTATATTTCAAGGTCAGTTGCTAAACTCTGTCCTTTGTTATTGGTTTTTGTTATTAGATTATTCTTTGTTGCTTTGGATTTAAGCTATTGTTCAATGTCTTTTCATATGAGTTCTGCTTTTTGCATTGTTCTTTTTTGTTATTAATGTTGGATTGTTGGCTTATAAATTTAGAGCGGGTTGCTTTAGATTTTACTTGGAGTAGCTTGCGAATTGATTGCTGGGTTTTAATTTAGAGCACTATCTAATCAAATGAAGGGCCAAGAGTTTCTATTTGAATGATGGTCCTAGATCATTTCATTCGTTCCAGAAATGTTTCTGAATTTGAAGACTTAAAATCCAGACTAAAGAGTAGCATTATCTTGGATTGCCTATCTTAGCATGATGATTTTAAATTACAACAACTTTGAAATTTACATTTGGAGTGTATTTTCATGTACAGGACAAGGTGTGGATTAGATAGCAGGATCTGGTTGGAAGACAAGATTTTGTGAAAGAAAGGGTAAGAAAATGCTGATGAATTTTCTTTGTTGATCTGTGCATGTAAGAGCTCTTACTGATTGTTTTGTTTTCTTTTGGCCATGTAAAGGCTCTGTACATAGAGTTCACAATACATGCATAGTTTTTCTTTGTTCTAAAAATTTTAAGTTCCTATAATTCTTTTCCTGCATTTATGAATTCTAAATAAATGCAAATCATAAAAATAATCACAGTGGATAAAATTATTGGCTTTTATGCACTAATGAAATATGGCATCCTTTCAGCTCCCACCCAAGGGTTTTTTAAAGAATGATGTAATTAAATCAATTACATGCTCTATTAAGTATGTTTTATATATAGTTGTGGTAGTTGTAAGGGAATGAAATATTTATGCAGATAATTGGTAGTTTAAATATATAAAAATGGAGAATAATTATAAATGGAACACCTAGGATATTTAACATTGTTTTGTTTTGCATGTTTTCTCATGTTAGCACAGCTTTTGTTTATGCATTTTATTCAAGTGCTATTTTTTGTAAGTGTTAATTTCGGGTTGTACATCTACATCTAACAATTAATTATTCGTTTGGAATTTGGTTGTTTGTTAATTTCATTACTACCTATTCCCTCAACTTCACCTAAACTGTTCTGCATGTATAAGATTTGTGTTCATGCAAGTGATTTCAGACAGATTTCAAGCTGGGGTGTAGAGATTTGATTCAAATTGGTGGATTTGGGTAAGAAACTAAGAAACTCTGATATTTTCTTTTGGTTGTAAGATTTGAAATGGACATGCATGTGACTTTCTTTGTGAGATATAAGAAATTGAGAATTTTTTTGTTTATTGTTCTAGGGTGGGAGGGGTATTGATAGATATAAGAGAATTAGTAATTTTAATCAATTTGATAAATTAAGAATAGCGAGTTAGCGATCTACACAAAAAATTTGTTAATAAATTGGTTAATAGGTTTTCATTTCCATTTTATTATTAGCTCTAATGCTTTTGTTTGACTTATGTGTATGATACAATTGATACGTTGTGTGTATATGAGCTTGCTTGAAATATAGCTAGGAATCATCTTTCCATTTTTTAGAATACTTTGAAATATAGCTAGGAAACGTCTTTCCTTTTTTTATTTGGGCAAACATTTATTTCCTACACTGTTAACTTTCTTTAATGCTTGCTCTGGATTTTAAGGTTCTTTTTAAAGTTTGGCACTAAATTGCTTTTCTTTTCTTGGGTGCAAGGAAAATGAAGGAAGAGAAGGAATTAAATTCTGGATTTATCAAACACTTTGTAGATATTCCATGCATTTTTGCAGCTGGAATCTTTTGGTAAATACTTAACCTTTTAATCAAAGCCTATGTATGCCAATTGGTTTTGTAAGTAGCATCAAATAATTAATTGCTTTTTTCTTGGTAAGTGCTTAAATGTTTACACTTTCAGTTTACCAGAAAATGATAAATTGAGACAAAGTTGGAACCTAAATTACCTAATAAATCAATATTAGCAAACCCATGAACTTATTTCGTGATTATCACAATATTGTTTCAATATCCTACTTTTTCTTGCAATTCTGTTCTCTCTAGGACATGTGCATTTTTGGTTTTTAAGTTTCACCGCCAGATAACAACTGTTTCATTGTGATCTCTCTGTGAGATTGGATATATGATTTAAAATTTTTGTTAACAAATGTTAATTGTGATTCAATTGTTTTCTCAATCATGTAAGGAGATGCAATCTAACCGACTGTAAAAGATGTCGACTATGTTGATCAAAAAATAGAAACTGCATGTCTGTATTATGACAAGAAATGGAGAGCAATCTATCTCAGTTTTGGAATGTACTGGAATCAAAGAAGCTAACTCAAGGTGTTAACTTTGAATTTCCCCGAAATATCCTTTTTTTATTAATTATTTAGATGTAGAAATTCTCCATGTTATTTTTATTAATTATTTATTTGGGAGTGAAGTGAAAATCTGTAAATGCGGATTTGTGTTTGTTTGCCCAGATGCTATTTCAAAGCTGGAGGAGGCATTGTTGATTAATCCTAGGAAATATGATGCTCTGTGGTGCTGGGAAATGCTTAAATTGCTTGCGCATTATGCACTCCGGACCAGAATGAGGTAAAGGTTCCAAAAGGTGTTATACTGCTTCCAGAA
This sequence comes from Pyrus communis, assembly GCF_963583255.1. Classification (NCBI taxonomy): domain Eukaryota; kingdom Viridiplantae; phylum Streptophyta; class Magnoliopsida; order Rosales; family Rosaceae; genus Pyrus; species Pyrus communis. Next base: position 16,154,849 of record NC_084810.1, on the reverse strand, counting down.
GGCTTTCAACGAGGTACTTCCACTTACAAATTTGTTATTCTTGGAATTTGTAATCCCGCAGCAACGCGCGGGCATTACTAGCTAGTATATACCTAATTACTAATAGAATGAGAGGTGGGAATTTTGTTAGTAGAGTTAATTTGATATTTTCTCACAAAGGACCAAGAGTTTGAGGTGGGACTAATTGAGTAGTTTTGTCTTGTTATTTTATCCAAGGGATGAGGTGGAAGTTGGTAATTAATAGAAGCTAATAATTAGGGTGAAGAGGTGGAGTCTATAGCATGTGTATGTTAGTCTATTAGCATGCATGAAGCAATGTTTGTGGTATTAGAAGTGCTTACTCATCAATCTAATGGAATCTTAATCATTTGGGCAATATTCTCACTCCAATGCAATTCTATTAAGCTTACTTTGAGATAAACCTTTATGTGGCCTTTGATGCTTGCATCCATCTTGCATGATATTCATTTGTTCATAATTAACTTGACACTTGTTGCTTTGCCACTTGAACACTTATCATTCTTTCTATTGGCACACTTGGAAGCTTTCTCCTCAAACTAGATGGGAAGGAAGAGGTTATTCAATCTTTATAAAGGAAGGAGCATGAACCAACGGAAAGGACATGAAGAGAAGGGAGAGGAAGAAGAAGAAGAAAAGAAAAGAAAAAAGAGAACATCTTTAAATAGAAAGCCATTCTCCCTTTTATATTACCTTCTTTCTTTTACATGTTGCTAAGGCTTTAAGCCATCTTTCATTGTATTTATAAGTTCCTCATATGTAGTGAAATACAATGAAATCAAACCCAGTGGATGTAGTCGATTTGGTGAACCACTTAAATCTTTTGTTGTTTATGCATTTACAATTGGAGATCATTGCCATGAGAAACACTTCCACCAAAGCATTGAAAATCTTCATTTATTTCCCCTGTACAGTAAGTGAGAGACAAATCCCAAAAAATGCATGAGAGCTTACCCAACAAATCTCTCCACTTAACTCACCATCATTTTCATCTATCAAAAGAAAGATATCCAAAAACAAGAAATTCATCCTGCCTATTTTTCAGACCAAAACACCATCATCCGTAGCTTATATCAAAGTACTTCCTTAATAAAGGTTGTTCATCTATTTCTCTATCATGATATATCCAAATTTTAGGAAATTCCAACAATAAGATCGTCTCATATGTTTGAAATAGCAACGCAGTCTCCAATCCCGCAGAAATGGACAATCATGTAATGAGTACCAAAACCCCATTTTCCGTCGCTCAGATCAAAGTACTTCCTTCACAAGAGTTGTTCATATTCCTCTCAACCATAGCATGAAAATCTTTAAGGGAAGGGATCCCCATTTTTTTATTTATTTATAAAAATGGGGATTAGTTGTGGGGTCCACACTACATCGAACTTTAACGATCCGAACCGTCTATTTTTCAAGTTGCACCTCATAGATCATCCTTACAAAATATTAGCTAAATCGGAAATGTTTAAGACATCTATTTAGGTTCAAAGAAATTAACGAATACTTTGTTATATAAGAAACAATGAAATTTTATCTTGATAATTAAATAGGTAATGGTTTCGGATTGAATTGAATTTTTGCAAGAATGATCTATGAATCAAGACTTACAAAATAGACTGTTCAGATTGTTGAAGTTTGATGCAGAGTGAGCCCCACACCTAATCCCCATTTTTTGAAAAAAAAAAATGGGGATCCCTTTACATAAGGGGGTTGACCATAACATATCCAAATAGAAAAATCCAATAGTCGATTCATTCCAGATCCTTGAAATACTATCACAGCCTTGAAAATCCGTAGAATACCCTGAAATCATGTTTAGAGCTTCAAAACTCCAACTTCCTTAGCTCAAACAGAGACACTTCCTTCATAACAGTTGTTCCTTATCATCTCTTCTATGACATATCCAAAAGCCAAGACAATCCTATTTATGTACTGATTTATACGCCAGTTCAAATAGCTAATGTTTGGTTGAGCTAGCCTTCTTGGCCAACCTCTTTGTATGGCCAACATCTCCAAAGAGCAAGGGGAAGTGGCGAAGGAAGAAAGATAACAAGAGGGAGGAAATGAAATTGAAAACAATAAAAAGGAGGAAATGGTAATGTATTGTTTATCATTTATGTTGCTATTAAAGATTATTACTTTGTTGTTTATTTATGATTATATTACTCTTGTTACTAAGTAATTTGATTTATGTTGAAACTTGCAGGCTTGTTAGATAAAATGTGAGTATTGATATCTATGTGAACATGACATATACATAAGCATTCATGCAAAGTAAGAAAAAGAGTTGTGTTGTGTCAAGTGCTCACTTATGTAAAGTGTTTAAGTTGTGAGTATATTCAAGGGCTGAAGTTTCCCTTTAATATAAAACAATGAACCTTGTATACGTCAGGTGTCAGGGGAAAGGCTTAAGTATACAACCAGTTGGTTATAAATTAATAAAATCTTGTATATGTTAGGCGTCGGGGGAAGGCTTGAATATACAATTAGGCATTGGGGGAAGTGCATAACAAAGTGAAATTTGAGAATTTAATTCTAAAAATTGAGCTTAAGGGATGAACATGACTTAACTCATATTCTAAGGTATTCGGAGCCAAGTGGTTGGTATAAACATGGTATGAGACGTGCAGGTTTGAATGTCTTAGGTATGTGTTTGCGGGATTAGAAAGGAGTGAGTACATTCATCCATCCCATTTGCATATATTTTATGTATTTGCAAGAATGGTTACCATCTAATCATTAGTTAATTGGTAGTTCTTGTTGTGAATTAATTTGTACACTATTTTATTCTGATACGTATTCGATAAATTTTTATGTGATATATGTGTAATCGCTATAATTTAATTTTATTTTCCACTATATCTTGGTTGTAGAATTTATTTCTATAATTAAGATAGGCATTGCTTACCCTCTTGAAAATTCATTGGTGCGAGAATTTGATGTGCCTACCCACAATCGAGGCTCTGCAACGTAAAATATCGTGGATGTCACCTTCCGCAGAAAAGATGCACCAAGCTCTCAGGCCCCAATGGCTCAAGGTTTCTAACTTTCAGTTCTCCAGAAAACATGTTCCAGATATGAGGGGTATCTTTTTTCCCCTAGCCTTTTCTTGTTATCAAAATATCCTTATATTTTTTACTTCAGTTAAATACAGGCTTCTTGTTATATTCATCTGGTGATGATTTGAAAAGCGAATTTCTGAACAAGTTCACTACTGGCACTTAGTCACACTGTACTAATTTCTGAACAAGTTTCATATCTTGAATACATTTTGATTCGTCTGCATAGCGATTTAATTTCTCAAACTTTAGAGCGAACCATCGAGATGAACTCATATATTCTGATAGCACGGTGTGTTTTATGTACTCTAAGATTATATGATTTGTGCCTAATCTCATTTAGTAATCATATTCCTTTTGTTTCAATAAAAGCCATCATTATTTTGTCTTTTCAAGCATGGTAAACTTGAATTTGATGCTTGGCTCACTTTGTATACTGCTTGCAGTAATATACGTAGTTCGTATGACTTTTCTTGTCGTTGAAGTTTTCACGGCTTTTGGTTTCAGGATGTAATCAGCATTGGCTGCCTGCTGAAGTCTCGTCACTGGATGCTGTTTCAATTTATCGTCAGATGGGCTAGAATCTTGCAACTCCGTTCGCTCAATGTAACACCTGCTGGAAAGATTTGTGCTACACACTGTCATGTGTTTTGAGAAGTTGATGATCATACTCCATTCCACACAGTTTTTACATCCAAGCTTCTAGAGAAAAATTGATTGTAAACACACACGCATTGATCTGTCTTATCTGTAGAGTTAAACACACACACGCATCGATCTGTCTAGCCAAAGATCACTACTTTGGCCTAGGATTGCCAATGAAACATGCAATCTGTCTTATCTGTAATCTGTTCTTTGAAAACACATGGAAAATTCTATCTCTTTTGAAAGTTAAGAAACCTGATGCCGTAGGCAAAGATGAAGAAGAAGAGGAGCACCCAACCAAGATGTGCAAAGACTACTGCCACAAGGAAATCATAGTCATATCCCAAGAACTCCTTAAGGAATGCATCCACCGGCTTTGGCGCTGAGCCAGGAATTTCGAGTAATGTCTTCTTATCCCCGACTTGAGATGTGAAAACGCCATAGATTGTCCAAGCAACCGGGGAACACCAGTAGTACCACCTCCACCATATCGGGATTAGCTGAGACAATAACAGTAGAGCATGAGTTACTTTAGTCTCTGCGTTACACTAGCTTCTAATTATATTTTCGTTTGCTTTTCAGATTGCATTCTCATATCTTATCTACTTTCGCATGCTAATGAAGATTAATTGTGATTACATACCGGCCTGGGAATGAGGAAGCCCGAAAATAAATTCCAGAAGCTGATGAAGAATGCCATAACAACGGCAGCAATCTGACTGCCGGGAGTCAGTGCAACGACCATCATCCCGTACATAGAGAAGTACGTGAAGCACATGAATATGAAGTAGTAAAAGTACAAGAACTTCTCGACCTTCCAGTGGTAACCGATCATGGAATAGAGTAGAAGAGAATAGATGAAGGTTTGTATTGCAACATAAATTGTTTCTATAGCCACCTGCAGCACCAAAGAGAAGAAAATGACCATTTACGTTTCTAGAGAAGAAAATGCGAGATAGATAGATAGATATGGTCATATCGATTACCTGAGAAAATGCATATGGCAACTCGGAATACATTCCTGCTGCTCTTTCCCGATAAAATACTGTTCTCTCAATTGCCACAACAGTTTGCACCGAAGAAGCGTTGGAGGCTCCAAGGAAAAGAACGGCAGAATATGTAGCTCCCAATAGATTAATCAGGTCTTGTTGTTTGTGTCTGCAGAAAATAGAATATGGCATTTAGCTTCATCTCAAATTCCATGCATTACGTAAGCAATGTAGCTTGTTTAAAGGAACTTTCAAGTTTGAACATACATCTGGCTTCCTTTGCCCCAAAAGATTACGCCGAATAAGATACCGATAACAATTGTCATGAAAAACCTGATTGCATTGTACTGCGAATTCCTCCAGTAAGACCAGTGTTGTTTCCAGAAACAAGCCTTGCACTGAGTTATGAAGCTTTGCGAGTACTTGGTCGGGAAGTGAAGATCCTTGGAACCTGGTTGCGGAGTGCTTAGCTCCTTGATGAGCTCCTGATTCTTCCTGAAAAGTTGGGAAAATAAGACAAAACCAGGACACATGTAACGGGAAAGAGGTTGAGAGAAGAAGATGCAGTACATTACTTACTGATAGAGGTCGGAATTGGCATAAACTTCTGAGAAATCAAGGTTAAGTTGTGCCTCAACTGCAGTGGAGCTGATCTCTAGCATCCATGTCGCAGGATTGTAACCCTCTTTTATTTTCTGAACCCCTTCAATAGCCTACAAGAAGTTTTCGATATCAGTTATCCAATAGCCTTATCTAATAGCCTAATTTTCAGAAGGTTTCTTCGAATTTGAGTCATGAGTACCACAAAAACTCACCTCAAAATATTCCACAAGTTTATGAGAATTACTACCTAGTGGTCCTGCATAAATAACTCTTCCTCCTCTTTTCATCAAAAGTAGCTGCAAACGAAAAGATACAATGTCAAAGTTGACAAAGTTAGAAACCATTACAAGTGACAATCGAGTCCAAAGATGAAAGATATATACCTCATCAAAGGATTCAAAAATATCAATGCTTGGTTGGTGGATTGTGCACACTACAGTTCGACCAGTATCTACCGTGTTCCTTACGGTGCGCATCACAATTGCAGCAGCTCTAGCATCAAGCCCTGATGTGGGTTCATCCATAAAGATAATGGAAGGATTAGCAACCAATTCTACAGCTATTGTGAGCCTCTTTCTCTGTTCAGTCGAAAGACCATCTACTCCTGGAAGTCCGACTAAAGCATCCCTCAACGGGTTAAGCTCAATGAGTTCCATCACTTCTTCAACAAACATCTACAAGATAAATGAAATTTATTGTCATCTATGATGCTTCGTACATGATTTTAAAATTTTTCCATAGGATAGTCATTATAGTACCTTTCGTGTTTCCTTCTTTACATCTGAAGCAAGACGCAACCATGAAGAATATAAAAGAGATTCGTAGACAGTCACATAGGGGGAATGGATGTCATTTTGTTCACAATAACCGCTAACTCGAGCAAATGTAGCTTGGTTCTTTGGGTACCCAGAAATGCTTATACTTCCCTCAATGTACCCGCCAGTCTTCCTTCCGGATAAGACATCCATCAAGGTTGTCTTCCCAGCACCGCTGACCCCTACTAATGCGGTAAGAACACCAGGCCTGAAAGCGCCACTGACATCTCGTAGCAGTTGCAGTCTGGTCTCTTCAACCCCTTGACTCTTCATTTCCTGGTGTTATGGGGAAAAAAGCTTGACTTAATACATATCCTTGTTTCTAATCTGATACAAATTTATGTGATTTCTAAAAATTCCAGTTGAAATATCAGGTAGTCAGCGATCTGTTAAGTTTCGTTATAATTCACATTTACCATCAAATTGACTGAATAGAAATTGGAAGAAAATTTCATGGTGAACAGGACAAATGGACTTACAGCAGGCATGTCCACGTAGTAATTCACATGGTTAAAAGCAAGTGAAAGAGGCTGGAAGGGCAACATCATTCCTCTTCTAGCTTCATTGTTTGAAGAACTGATACCTGCTGAATTATCAGTACCTGTCAACTGTTTCTTCGTTTTTCTTTCAGAGTTTTCATCCGCGATCACAGCTTTAGAATCAATGAGTGCTGAAATTGAGTTCACGAAAACAACAATGAGTACAGGGCTCCTCATTTATTCAAGTCAAGGAACCAAATTACTACTGTGAAATAGTGACTTACGCTTTAAAAATGTCAGCGCTGCAATGAAACCAATGTTGAAAAGAAGAGAATATCCAAGAAGTGCTCCAATGCAAATCCAGTACCAGTATTCATCTACAAACAGTCCTCTTTCCTTAAGGAGGGTCTTTCCGACTGTCGGTTGGCTAGAACCATTTATGGGCTGGGACCGAGAAAACAACATATATGAAAATAGCACAAAGTATATGAACTTAATGAAGTTTAGAAAGAAAGTAAGAAATTTCTCATTTTCTTCTAGGCAATAGGATAACTTACAGTGCTCCATCTTTTGTCGAGAAACTCATTGATAGCGATGGCGTTTTGACCATACATCATAGGAGAAATATAGTACCCCCAAATCATCCATGGTTTGATGTCATCTGCACAAACACAAACCGTTACTGTTGAGTTGTGAAAATATGATCAAAATTTGCAAGATTCCTGGTACAGAATGATACATATGCAGCAGTATACGTCAAAACCATAAAAACCACAACCCGAAAAGAGAAGGATTAATACTTACTTTTGGAAACTACGAAACCTCCTAGTACAAAGACCATTAGCAAGGTAAAGGTGCCAATTGTGCTTGCAACTATTTCTGTTCTTCCGACAGCTGCAAGGAAACGGAAGAGGGAGAGGGCCATCTGATGCACTCCGAACAAGGCCAAGAATTGTTTGAAAAACCTGCATGGTGAACCTATAAGCAAACTTTATAAACGAATGGAACCAAAATTAGATAAATTAGCAGTTTAGCGTACTGACCTACTCGCAGCAGGTGCAAAACCAATTGTGTAATACGTAAGAATGATCCAAATGGCTGATTCCATCAGTGATATGGGAATTCTGAGGAGCCAAATGGGCAAGCCAAAAGCCCATCCTGGATAGAACAAGGCATCCCTCTGTTTAAAGAACACGGGAAGCCTCATAACTGTCATCGCAAGCTCTGCCATCCCGTTGAACATGACATTGATGAGACTGAAAAACAGTGCTCCCCAAAACTTTGGTGCATCTTCTAAATGACCCGCTTTCATTTGCGTTCTTAGGAACACAGTGAATGCGATCGTAGCCATGATTGTTAACTGTACGGTTTTGAAAATATACACGAATGAATTGCGCTTCATCAGCAGCCATTCCCTCGAGAAGCAGGCCTTCAAGAGTTCCCAGTTGGAGATTCCGTACTTTTGTCTCACCAAAGCAGCACGATGTACATTCGATCTGTCATAAGGAACTCTCAGATCTTCAGAAATCCTTTGGAAAATGTGGAAGGATTTGAAGGCCTGAGCAAACTCAGCTACGGGGATATATCTGTAAGGTTGATTCTTTCTAAACCAGTATTGTTCTTGGTCCTTCTTGGAAGTTACTTCTTGCAGAAAGTCGGCAACACCTTTCCTTTGTGGGCATTTGAAGCCCATATGTTCAAAAAATTCGAGAACATTCTCGCGAGAACCTTGGTAAACAATTTGACCCTCTGAAAGTAGAATAATGTCATCGAAAAGGTCAAATGTCTCGGGCGCAGGCTGCAGAAGAGAAATGACCGTTGTGAGGTCCATGATATGAACCATCTGCTTCATGTACTTTATTATCTGAAATGTGGTGGAACTGTCCAAGCCTGTTGATATTTCATCCATGAAAAATGCTCTAGCTGGCCCAACTAACATTTCCCCTGCATCCGGTGTAAAAGGTGATTCGATTAATCCTCACTACAACCAACAAAAGTATTCCTTTTAAGTTCTAACAGTAATTTTGTATACAATTAACAAATACCGGCAGTGACACGCTTCTTTTGCCCTCCAGAGATGCCCCGTTTCATGTCATTGCCCACCATAATATCCGCACAAATATCCAATCCAAGTATCTGTTCAAGAATTAGAAGATATTATGAATTTAGAACAGCAGTTGAAAAATTTTTGGTTTCTTGTGAGGGTAAAAAATTAACCTTGAGAAAATAATCTGTGATCAAACTTGTTTTCTGGCCAGCCACTGCTGTGGCTTTCATGAATGCGTCAATCTCAGGATCTGGTTTTATACCTTCTGCTTTCTCGCGCCTTGATGCCTCTACCAACATTTCGTACCTGGTTCCAACTCCAAGGCAGCGTCCAGAGAAATCCAAAGTCTCGCGAACTGTCATCTCACCGTAGTGAAGATCATGCTGGCTAATATAAGCACTAGTTCTCTGAGGAACAAATTCAGACAACTCATGGCCACAATAGGTGACTTTCCCAGTTACCTGTTCACAAAATACCAGTTAGCGGGACTGAAGTTGTAGACACACACACACACACACAACCAGAGGGAGAGGAAGGCAGACCCTTAAATCATCATCAAGCTGCCCAGTAAGTGCCTTCAAGAATGTTGTTTTTCCGGAGGCAGGCGGTCCAAGAAGTAGACACATTCTGAAAAGAAAAAAAAATCCACATTCAATTAAAAAGGAACTTAGAAACCAAATTAACAACAAGAAGCTCTTATAGCTAATGCTAGTCTAAGCATACCAATTGTAGCATACAGTTTTTCTTGGCATATAGAATATAAATACTGCATCTTTTTCTTTTCTTGCATAACAGATATGTAGAATTTAGTGAATATACCTTGATGGTCTCACTATTCCACTAACATCTTGAAGTATCTTGACTACCCTTTTCTTTGAAGGAGAGAGCCCAACCAGTCCAAGAACCCCCTATACAAATCGAAATTAACGAGAAAAGGAAACAAGCTTTTATGCAGCTAGAAACATAAGCGATAAGGATGAACATGAAACTACTAATCTTCAATTTGAATTCATATCCGTCATTTGCAAATTTCGACCCAGTGATACTAGAATACAATTACTGGCACTCTGAAAAAAGTCATCTTGCATTTGCCACCAAGTGAAATGAATAAAGGCTAAAGGAGGGCAGATTCCGGGGAATGACGATTTTGGGGTACAAATAACAATTTTCTTATTTTACTCTTACATATAAATTCAATCTTGCAAATGACCCTTGATGAAATTCTATGATTCATACAATGCAGAGGAAAGTTGATCCTTTATAATAAGGAAAATTGCTGAAGAATGTGATACCTCAATTGCATTGAAGGTGGAATTGATCAGAGTTGGAAGTGCCCTGGTCCCAACATATGCATCTCCCTCCACTGATAGGTGCTCAAATCTCACTTCAATCTTAGGAACCTCAATTCCCACCCTATTTCCCAAAAGTACAATTTAGTCAAAATTAGTCAACAAGTCACTAATCAAACCACTTATTGAGATCAAATTAAAAATATATGTAAAAAATATTTAAAGATTGAAGCTGGACTTCCTAACAAGCCTAGGCCTAAACGAGTTGGTAGAGCAGCGTTCTCACAACCTCTATACGTACCCAAGTTTGAACTTCCCTCTCCGAAGTTTAGTTTAAATTAAATTAGAACATGGCTCGAATAAAAAAAAAGTTGAACTTCAGTATGTTTTCTTTCATTGCCTCACCATCCAAAACCCAAGTTTCAAAACATTGCAGACAAGAAGAGACACTAACCTGTCAGTTCTGTCTCTAAGCCTCTTAAGGAACTTCTCATTATCTTCCTCAACAATGTTTAATATGCTGTCCATCAACTGCTTCTTATCTTCTGTCTTAAGCTCAGTAATATCAACCTCACCAAGCTCCACCCTACCATTGCTCAACACCTTCCTGAACATCCCCTTCCGCAGCCTATCATACGTTGGTAGCCGCTCGATCGCCGCCCACCTAAGCTCCTCCTCCTCCTCTTCGGCGGCCCTGCTCTTCTGGAACACGTCTGGCTGCTCATTCCACATATCTTTTATGCTTATTGACCGCCAACTCATGCTACTTGCAGACCGCACCAGGCCATCTCCGGCCAAAGCTCCCGCCATTTGTAAACTTTCCGGTCACTAGAAATTCAAGATAACTAAGCACTTATGAATTGAAAAGAATACCAACCATGCACACACAATGCATGTATTTAACAATTTGTTTACTTGTTGCACAAGGTACCGCGATGAAATGTGATGAGGTCTGCTAATATAAGGGTGTTTGAGACTACATACATATATAAGAAATAGTCAGATAAGAGATCTAGAAGGCGTGCGGATATGGAAGAAGGATCTTACATTGCAGACGATAAAGTAAGAATTGGAGCCTTTTTTTTTATATTTGTTTAAGTCAAAATTAGAGAGTTGGAAGACCGTGCTAATTAACTATTTGGCATTTCAAGTGATATTGGTTGCCATGGAATAGCATATGCTACTTTTTTCCCTAATGGGAATATTGTGCTTTTACTTTAACAAAGAATAGTTAATATTATATGGACTTCATAGATGATATGCGTGAAGATAAAGCAAAGCAATCTATTCTTCTACTTTATTTAGTTTCTTTTCGGTTATATCATTTTCTATCTCCAAGGAATTCTAATCAGCTCTACTAGTAAAAGAGGGAGAGAGAGAGCTGTTGAGTGTCGCATCGGGGAATTAAGGTTTTTGTATGTGCTTATACCGATTTGGGCAACTCTTGATATTGGTTAATTAGTTTAAGAGAAAATTGTAGCAATGCTCTTTCAACTTTAATCAAATGAGAGTAATGGTCCCTCAACTAAAAATTCATTACCATTGGTCCCTCAACTCATCAAAATCTGTAACTATGGTCATTTTAGTCAACTTCGTCAAAATTTTGTCAAAATAAGTTATATTGGAAGAACTATTGTTACAATTTGGGTCTCTCAACTCATCAAAACATGTAGCTATAATCCTTTTCGTCAACTTCGTCAGAATTTTGTCAAAATGAGTTATGTTGGAATGACCATTGTTACAATTGGGTTAAAGTTGAGGGATCATTGCTTCAATTGAGTTAAAGTTAATGGAAGTTAAGTTACCTCCAAATTGTCAATTGGTTTTATGAGGTAAAATGGTTGTTTTCTATTATTATTATTAGGGAAATTTTACATTTAACCTCTTTTTACACCTAATTTTAATTTTAAATGTTAATTGTCTATGTTATTCTATTGCATAATTACTATTAAGTACAAAATGAAATTAATAATAAAACTCAAAATTTTCAATAAACACAAACACTATAATTAAACCCTACGATCACTCTTTGTTTATCCTACGTTTATTCTGGCTAAAACTCTAATAGCTCTCATAGAAAAAATTAAGTTTTTTTATTGATGGATGGTTATTTTGAAGTTTTGAATTCTCAAACCAAGATATGACCCAATTTATGAATTTTTTTATTCGTTTGATTTAAATTTTTTAGAGTGTAGAAGTTACTTTACTGTATTTTTTTTCAACAAATACAACGAAAGCATCCTACCTTCCGGCTAAAACAAACAACGAAAGCATATGTTTACTCCTCAGATTTTGTTGATAGCCTTTGGCTTAATTGCCATGACACAAAAAAAAATTATGAAATATGCAGCGGCGACTATATGCGCGGACTGCATATGGAAAAGGAAGAAGAAGGTTGTTTTCTTGTTAAACTGAATCAGCCAAAACGCTTCGTTTGAGCCCAATACAATTAAAATGAACATGTGAGCCCACTTCCCATTTTAATATTTTATATAAGACACCCTAATCAATAATCCCAATGCCCAATCCCTTTTTCGTCTTTCCCCAGTTTCTTTTTTCATTCTAAACTTCTAACCCCATCTGACCAAGCCACCACTTGTCCACCTCTCTCCTCTCAACCACCACTTCATTTCTTAATTTTATTCTTGTTATTTTAATAGTGTCCTAATTTCTAAATTTAAATAAGTTTTCTAATTTTAGTCCAAAATAGAATGCTATTAAATTGATGTGTTAGATTCCTAATAGATACTAGTTAGTGCTTGGATTGTAATTTATGATTTCCTTATATTGATTTGATCATGTGATGCTTCATTTCTATTTATAATATATATATATATATATATATATGTTTTGTTTTTGAGCAAATATACATATGATTTTAGCTCTATTAATTGATATGAATTTTTATTTTTATTATTGAATGTGTAGAAATTAAGAACATGGAACGATATAATACATGAAAATCATACTCGATTAGTTTAAACAATGTTATTTCGAATAGTACAACACCAATTTTGATGGGTTCAATCTGATTTCAGATAGTTCAACTCGGGAAGAGATCTGGTTTGGATCGCTCCCATCAAAGGCCCAGGATCAAGTGTTCCGAGCCATTAAAATTTAATCTAACGGCTACAATTATTATAATTTTTAGAGGAGCCCCCCTGTTTGTAGCCGTTTGATCAAATTTCAATACCCCGAATCATTTGATCCTGGGCCTTTGATGGGAGAGATCCAGACTCTTCTTGTTCAACTCCAATATTGGGACCACCCAATGATAAAAGTCTGGATCCGCCACTGGGCCCTGGTACTTCATTTTTTGATATGAGGGTAGAAGTAGTTGCTTTGCCCAGTTACGAAGAGAAGGAGGAGAAGTTTAAGGAGGAGGTAACCCATTTACTATCTGACGTCAAGTGGCACAACGGTTGTAGTATCCCACATCGCCCGTGAGGGCGTGGTCTTTGGGCCTTATATATCCATGCCCAGAGCTTTAACTTTGAGGAGGCCTTTTGGGGCTATGGCCTGCAAAAACAAAACCGTGCGGTAGCTGGGTGGCTGCGACCTAGTCCAGGCCCAGAATGCCAAAACGGACAATATCCGAGAGGTTGGAGTCTGGGATGTGACAACGGTAGCTTTTGGGTTAAAAATCCAATGGGTGTAAAAATAAATCCACGTATTAAATTGGGTTTATGGGGGTATATTAGGTATTAAATTTGGGTTTAAAGAGATATTAATAGTTTAGTTAAAAATCAAATGGGTGCAAAGAGTAAGTTGGATGTATAAATAGGTTAGATGAGTTTAAATAAAATTTCTCTTATTATTATTATGCAAAAGAAAGAGTAGAAGTTCCACCATTAATCGCATCGGTACCGTTCTCGCATGACCACTCATGCAATTAATAGGTGTGCTTTTGTTTTTGTTTATTTATTTATTTTTTTTTTTGCTATTCTTTTTTATGCAAAAGCCATTGAGCTAATTAAAATGAAGTTATTTGATATAATTTGTGATTTATTTTGTGAGATGGTCTTTTTACTTTATTCAACAAACGATAATTCCATAAAGAAAAACATTCATCCATCTGCTCGGTAGGTCAAGGCATTTACAATCTTGATAGAAAAACAAGAAAGAGTGTATAATCGCTTTATCAGGTGATGAATTTGTACATCTTTATTTTTTTTGTGGCCAAGTACTCTTGATTTCTCGCACAAAAGATTGACACAATTTGAATGAGGAATACGTACATCTTTCGTAGCTAATGACTCTTGATTTCTCGTACAAAGATTGACAGGAAAATGATTTCCGCACAAAAATAAATCAATCGTTTACTTCTCAAGTGCAGTTTGTTTAAATCAGTTCTTTTTTTCTTCAAGAAAAAGATTTATATATGTCAATTAGGGAAGAATATAGCAGTACAGTAGACCAAGTTTTCAAGTTTTAATTGATTTCATATGAAGAAATGATTTCTCATGTTTATTTAAACAGAAGAATGCCAAGCCTTTTATTTTATCGAACATCAAAGAATATAAACAATACGAAAGAAGTGAACAGAATTTCTTGTATCTGACTCAATACTATATCAATACACAACTTGAAGGTTTCTCAGCTTAGCTGAACATGGAAGTTGCTTATCTCCTCTGGAAGTTAAGGTACTTGATGCCGTAGGCAAAGACGAAGAAGAAGAGAAGGACCCAACCAATATGAGCAAACACCACGGGGATTAAAAAGTCGTAGTCATAACCAAAGTTATCTTTAATGAACACATCCACTCTCACTTCTCCCTGAGAAGTTACAATCAGATCCTTGTTGTCGCCAACTTGAGACGCGAAGATGCCATAGATTGACCAAGCAATTGGAGACCCCCAGTAGTACCACCTCCACCACACCGGAATTAGCTGCAAGATAAAGCATGAGTTGTTATGATCGCAATGATAGAGAAAATTTCTTGTTGAACAAGCTAAGTTTGGTGAAATTCATCGAGTAACCTAATTGGGGTTTTAACAATTGAATCCCTACTCTTTCATCACTTTCGTGTCATAAAGTCCCAATAAGAAAAGTAACTGAGAGTTTCAAATGACATACCGGCCTGGAAATGAGGAAACCAGAGAACAAGTTCCAGAAGCTCGTGAAGAAGGAGGAAACGATTGCAGCAATTTGATGGCCAGGAGTTAGTGCAACCATCATCATTCCGTACATGGACATGTAGGTAAAGCACATGAATATGAAGTAGTAGAAGTACAAAAACTTCTCCACCGTCCAAACATACCCGATCATAGAATACAGAAGGCATGAATACATAAAGGTTTGGATTGCAACGTAAATTGTCTCAATAGCAACCTGCACCAGCACCAAAAACAGGAATCAATTCCAGCTACATCTTAGTTTATTAAAAAGCTTGGAAACACATATCTTATAACACTTCCAATTTCTTACCTGAGCAAATGCATAAGGTAACTCTGAATACATCCCTGCTGCTCTTTCACGGTAGAAAACTGTTCTCTCAATCGCAACCACAGATTGCACAGCATTAGCATTGCTTGCTCCAAGGAAAAGAACAGCGGAATAGGTAGCTCCCAAAAGATTTATCAGGTCTTGTTGTTTGTGTCTGTTCACAAGATAACAGTTATACAATATTGTATAAGTGACAAAACACATCTTGATTGGAGAAAACACGCAATTGAGTCACAAATTTAGAGGGAAGAATATGTAGCTGATTATAAAGTTCTAAAAATTACATGGAGTCTCCTTTGCCCCAGAAGATAACACCAAATAGTATGCCAATGCCAGCTGTCATGAAAAACCTAATGGCATTGTATCTCGAGTTCCTCCAGTACGACCAGTGTTGTTTCCAAAAGCAAGCATGGCATTGAGTTATGAAACTTTGTGAGTATTGGGTGGGAAAGTAAAGGTCACTAGAACCAGGTTGTGGTGTGCTCAGTTCCTCGATAAGTTCCTGATTTTGTCTGAACAGGTGAAGAAAAGAAATGTAAGGATCTAATTTTAACAAACAGAAAGGGAACAAAATTAATACTACACATGTTTTTTACCTATAGAGGTCAGAATTTGCAAAAATTTCTGCGAAGTCAACATTGTTTTGAGCCTCAACTGCAGCTGAGCTGACCTCTAACATCCAAGTAGCAGGATTGTAGCCTTCTTTAATCTTGGGAACTCCAGGAATTGCCTGCAAGAAGGTTTTCGATATTATCCAAACTTTTTAACTCTAAACTCATCGATATATAGAAACTATTACTGCTTAATAGATCATACAGTTCTATTGAAATAGAGAATTCAACCTTCACGTCCGACGAATGGTGATAGAATTAAGTCAGGTCTAAATAAGCTAGGTAAAGATAAACTTACCTCGAAATATTCAACAAGCTTGTGGGACTGGGGACCTAGAGGTCCAGCATAAATCACTTGTCCTCCTCTTTTCATTAAGAACAACTGCAAGGTGAAACACAGTTGAGATGAAATTTGGCACAGGAAATAGTGAACAATGTTGCAAATTTAATAGATCTGGAATCAAATTATACCTCATCAAAAGCTTCAAAAATGTCAATGCTAGGCTGGTGAATAGTGCAAACAACAGTTCGCCCGGTATCCACAGTATTTCTTACAGTACGCATAACAATAGCAGCTGCTCTAGCGTCAAGGCCTGATGTCGGCTCATCCATGAAGATGATGGAAGGGTTGGCAACCAATTCTACAGCAATGGTAAGCCTCTTTCTCTGCTCAGTTGAAAGTCCATCAACTCCAGGAAGTCCAACTAAAGCATTTCTCAACGGGTTAAGTTCGACCAAATCCATAACCTCATCAACAAACATCTGCAGAAAGGAATCAATCAGAGTTAACTCATCATGTTTTTTTGTTCATGACACAACTGTTTATAGGTTAGTAAAAACAAAGATCTACAGATATTAAGTTGCATATAACCCCGAAAATTAAATGTTATAATTAATCATTAAAAGTATTTAGGCATGATTAAATAAACAACATGCCTTTCGTGTAGACTTCGTAACATCCTGGGCAAGACGCAGCCAAGCAGAGTATAAGAGAGATTCATAAACAGTCACATATGGTGAATGAATGTCGTTTTGTTCACAATAACCGCTGACCCGAGCAAATGTGGCTTGGTTCTTTGGGTATCCAGAGATGCTAATGCTTCCTTCAATGTATCCGCCGGTCTTTCTTCCAGCTAAGACATCCATCAAGGTAGTTTTTCCAGCACCACTAACACCAACTAATGCAGTCAGGATACCTGGCCTGAATGCACCGCTAACATCTCGAAGTAGTTGCAGTCGAGTCTCTTCAATCCCTTGGGTTTTCATTTCCTGATAACAACACAATATTATTACTACCCAGAATCATACTTGACACATGCTAGACATGTATTTGTAATTCTGTTAACTTCTCTGTCGATAAATATAGGACGGATTTAAAATCAGTGCAAGAAAAAGAAAAAAATGACTTACCACAGGCATATCGACATAGTAGTTGACATGGTTGAAAGCTAGTGAAAGGGGCTGGAAGGGCAGAACCATTCCTCGTTTCACTTGATCATTTGAACTACTTCCTTGAGCATTTTGCACTTGCATATCAATACCTGCAATTGTCATGTCGTAGAATCAGTAAAAACGTTGCAGAATCAGTAAAAACATTGAAGTTAGGATTGACTAGAAATAGCAATTTGAACCTTCTGAATTGGATGTCAATCGTGGCTTACTATCGGTTTCAGAGCCATTATCATCGATCAGAGTTTTGGTACCGCCAAGAGCTAAAAGGGAGTCAAGAAAACAAATCAATACTTGAATCCTTACCATGAAAATAGCTGAATGACAAATGCAACTGATTACTTACGATTTAAGAAGGTCAGTGCTCCAATGAAAAGAACATTAAAAAGAACCGAAAACCCGAGGAGTGCTCCAATACAAATCCAATACCAATATTCTTCTGTAAACAGGCCTCTTTCCCTCAGAATGGTCTGTCCGACAGTGGGCATACGGCCGTTAGGGAGAGGCTGCGCCATGGAAAACAAAAAAGAGTTTTGTTAACATTAAGCAGTTGAACCTGAGTATAAGCCTCAACCGTAATTATTAATGTAAAGCAAACTGAGATTTAAGAGAACATACAGCGCTCCATCTTTTATCGAGATATTCGTTGATAGCAATTGCATTTTGTCCATACATCATAGGTGATGAATAGAACCCCCATATCATCCACGGCTTAATATCATCTACACACGAGAAATGAGAGTGCATTTAACATATTGACATATATGAAATCGTCTAGCAGTCAAATCGATATAAGCTGCAGATTGTGTACTTTGAAAGTAATTACTTTGACAGTGAACAAAGAAGGATTCTAACCTCTGGCAACAATATAACCTCCGAGAATAAAAACCAATAGCAGTGTAAATGAACCAATTGTGTTTGCAACAACTTCTGTTCTTCCAAGTGCAGCGATGAAACGGAACATGGAGACTGCCATCTGATGTATACCAAAGAAAGCCAAGAACTGTTTGAAGAACCTGCACATATTGGATGTAGGTAAGACTGACGAACTTTTTAAACTTCTGAGAGCAATACAAGTGATAAAATAAAACTTACCTACTGGCAGCAGGTGCAAATCCTATGGTATAATATGTTAAAGCTATCCATATAAAAGATTCCATAAATGAAATGGGAATTCTGGTTAGCCAAATGGGCAACCCAAAAGCCCACCCCGGGTAGAACAAGGCATCCCTCTGTTTAAAGAACACCGGAAGCCTGAAAACTGTCATTGAAAGTTCTGCCACTCCATTAAACATGACATTGATGAGACTGAAAAACAGCGCTCCCCAAAACCTTGCCGAATCCTCTTCTTTCCCATGTTTCATTTCAGTTCTTAAAAATACCGTGAAAGCAATTGTTGCCATGATGGTTATCTGCGTAGTTTTGAATATGTATACGAAAGAGTTACGCTGCATCAGCAGCCATTCCCTTTGTAAGCATGCCTTGAAGAGCTCCATATTAGATATTCCGTACTTTTCCTTCACCAAGGCAGCAGGATGGGCTGATCTTTTATCATATGGAACTCTCAGTTCTTCCACAAGCTGTTGACCAATATGAAAAGAGCTGAAAGCGTTTACAAAATCTGGCACCGAGATATAGCTATAAGGTTGGTTCTTCCGATACCAGTATTGTTCTTGGTCCTTCTTTGAGGTCACTTCTTGCAAGAAGTCTGCAACACCTTTTCTGTCAGGGCATCTGAACCCCATATATTCGAAGAATTCAAGCACGTTCTCACGCGGGCCTTGGTACACAATCTGACCCTCAGAAATAAGAATAATATCATCAAAAAGATCATATGTCTCAGGCGCAGGCTGCAAGAGAGAGATGACCATCGTCACATCCATAATATGAACCATCTGCCTCATGAACTTGGTAATCTGAAAGGTTGTGGAACTGTCCAACCCCGTCGAGATTTCATCCATGAAAAATGCTTTCGCTGGTCCAGCCAACATTTCTCCTGCACATTCAATTATCATTGTAAGTGTACTTGATTATTCAAACCCCTAATTGTAGTTATAATATGTAATTTGACATATAGTAATGTACCGGTTGTTACACGCTTCTTTTGCCCACCAGAGATACCCCTTCTCATATCATCACCCACCATTATATCAGCACATATATCTAATCCAAGTATCTGTCAGAAGAATAGAACATTACTAATTTAAAACTACGCAAAAAGATATCAATGATACAGCGTTATGAATGGACTTACGAACCTTGAGAACATAATCTGTGATCAAGCTAGTTTCGGTGCCTGCCATAGATGTGGCTTTCATGAATGCATCGATTTCAGGATCAGGTTTGATACCTGCATCTTTCTCCCTTCTAGACATCTCTACTAGCATATCATACCTTGTTCCAACTCCAAGGCAACGTCCAGAGAAATCCAGTGTTTCGCGAACTGTCATCTCACCATAATGGAGATCATGCTGACTGATATAAGCAGAGGTTCTCTGAGGCACAAATTCTTGGAATTCATGGCCACAGTAGGTCACTTTCCCGGTTACCTGTTAAAACCCCAACTTGTCAACACATATGAAAAAAGTAAACATGAATGCAGGTTAATAATGTTGAAATAAACTGATCAAAGGGGACAGGATGACAAACCCTTAGATCCCTATCAAGTTTGCCAGCAAGTGCTTTCAGTAGCGTTGTTTTCCCTGATGAGGGAGGTCCAAGAAGCAGTGTCATCCTGAAAATCATACAAAACAAGTGCATGGACGGAGTTCAGAAACAAAACTAACTTACATGAGTAGGCTTCCATATTCATTTCATAGGAAAAGTGAGTTTGTATTGTCCCTTAAAGACGTTAGATACGTAAATACATGAGCGTACCTTGATGGTTTAACAATACCGCTCACATCTTGGAGTATCTTGACGACTCTTTTGTTCGATTTTGAGAGTCCAATCAATCCAATTAGTCCCTGCTCACAGGTATTAAAATTTAGAAATCTAAGATCCACTAGGGAACTACTAGATTAAGAAGTCAAATTTGGTATTAGGAGATGTCGAAACAATACCTCAATTTGGTTCAAGGTAGAATTCAGCAAAGTTGGAAGAGCTCTGGTGCCAACATATGCATCTCCCTCTATTGATAAATTCTCAAATCTAACCTCAACCTTAGGAATGTCGATACCGACCCTGTTTCCGCATCAAAAGACAAAATTTACAATCTAATCCAAATCATACGTGATTTGCAAGCAAACAAAGAAAAAACTCCGTCTTTGAATAGTAAGTTTTATGTTTTATGATTTCAAAGATTTTAAACTTCACCTCCCCTGAAGTCAATAGTTGTAACTAGCCTATTATAAAATCAGACTCAATTCCTAATGGAATTTTCGTCCCACAACTTCCATGCAACCAAAGAAACCCTAAAGTTTCAAAGTCGAAAAATTTTCTTTTTTGTCCTGCTTTCTCATCAACCAAACAATCTATGCACAAGAGAAGGAGAGACAACACAAACCTGTCGTTTCGAGCCCTGAGCCTCTTCAAGAACCTTTCATTATCATCCTCAACAACCTTAAGTATGCTCTCCATCAACTGCTTCTTGTCTTGTACCCCAAGTTTCGCAACATCAACTTCTTCAGTCACATACCTCCCATTGCTCATGGCCTGTCTCAACATTCCCTTCCTCATCCTATCATACGTTGGCAATCGCTCTATGGCGGCCCACTTGAGCTCCTCCTCCTCATCCACCATATGCTGCCTGCTGCTCCGCTGGAACACATCTGGAGCATTCCACATTTCTCTAACACTAGTAGACCGCCAGCTCCTCCGGCTGCTACTCCGGCTGCTACTCTGCCTAGTTAAATCATCCACCCCCAATGGTGGTGACGCCATTTTTATGGCCCAAAACCAATCCAATCACTCACAACAACTCAAATATTTCTGATAATTTGCTGGGAAGCGATTGGACTTGATTAATGTCCCTGGAATTCGGGGCACGCTAAAGTTGAAAGAATAGTGATCAACTATGTAATCCTAACCCTTGAGTGTGATTTTCTTTCGTCTTTCAAAAATTCTTCAACACCTTTTGGCCGAAGAATTATGAACACTTGTGAGAAAAGAGGGAGAGATATATAGAGTACAAAAATTTCTTCACAGCAAATTCTGGTTGAAAAATCTAATGGGAATTTGTCAGCAAAAATAAAATAAAAAAGTTAGAAATCAACTGAGGCTACTTTGAATTTTCCTGCGTTTTTTTTTTCTACGCAATTTACTACTATTAGTACTTGTGTTGCTGGGGATTTCTTTGTGAGTACTAGAATTTTTAATAACTTTCGCAGAAGCTGACCGCCCCTTATTCTAGATGGTCATATTCTTATGTGGGCGAATAATTCAACACACGTGAAATTTATGAACTGGAGAAAATTCCAATATTGTCAATTTTCTCCTTTTCCCATCTTCGAAACTTCGTAGGCTTTTCATATTATTGTTGAGACTATTTAGGGTCAGTATTTGGTATTGTTTATGAAAATGCTATAAGTGTCTTTTGATAACAAAAATTACTTCTAATTACGTTTGTAGAAAAAAAAAACATAAAGTGCTTATTGGTTGTAACTCTGCTTCTAACTATGCTTTTGCCTTTAATAGAAAACTGTTTCTGGATTAAAACTTAAAATTTCTGAATTAAAAATTTTAGGTTTTAATGCAAGGGTATGATCTTATAAGTTGTAACTCTGCTTTTTCGAAACTTGCTATTGAAGCAGTAGTTTCAAGTTTTTTTTCTCTAAAGCACTTTGGATTTTCTATAAACCTATCTGTTTGTAATAAAAGTACTTCTATTATAATCGCTTATGAAGAAAATTGCTTCTTATAAAAGATGTCCCAAATAGCCCTTAAATATGCTCATAAATTGGTATGAGCACCATTTAAAATTGGTTTAACTTCAAAGTAAAAAGTTCTATTTGAACTAGAAAATGAGACTCTTCAAATGGCAGTGCGGTGACACCTAACTTGCATTGCATAATTGCACTGTTGACATCTCATTGCCACTGCACTAACACTTGTGTATCTCTAAATTCAAATAGTGTGTTGAATTTGGCATGTGTGACTGTTTTTTCTTCATTACGGTTTTCTTCACGTAGATTTATCCGCATAAAGTTTGTTCAAAGTGATTTATGTTTAACATTACAGCTTCGACGTATGTTTTGACCTTTTTTTTAATGAAATCCCCATGATTAAAGTGAATAGCTGTTAGAGATTACGAAATAATTAGTCCAACTATAAAAATATTAAATTTTAGGATGTGTCCTCGACAATTTGGTGCATAGATAGTTGTATTAGCACAATCATGACCTAAGACGGAGGGTTACTTTGCAACTAAGCAAGTTTATTTGAGGTTTTAATAGAACCCTTCTGACATTTGCATCTTTCTTTCAGCAAATCAATACTATTATATTTGTGACTTTTGTAAATATTTAGGAAATTGAGTTATCAACAAGTAAAGAGAAGTTGTAATATTTTCCTTTAGTATAATTATTACTATCGATGTTACTGGTTTATAGGGAAATTAGTACAAACACCAACTGAATCATTAGGGGTGTTGACCAAAACTATAAATCTCGCCAGTTTACCATCCAGACTCTAGTTTTAGTGTAGATGTGCTGTATCTGTAATTCCATTAAAAATTCATCATGTGTTATGCACATGACCATTTTTTCAGGCGTCGATTCAAGGTAGAAACTCCGTTAACTACAACTTTGTCTTTGAGGAGAAGAAAAATTGTCCCATGAGCTTTTTTACTTATTATTGTTACAAATGATATTACTACTATAACTTGCACTAAGGGAGGGTTGAGGATTTGAACTTGAGACACAATGTGTAATACCCTGAAATTTTAAAAATATGAAAATGTGGAGAAAAATCGAAAATAAAGCGATGTATGGTTATGAAAAATTGAATTGAGATTTTATATTATTTTTCGAGAATTTATATTAATTTATTTGAATTTAGATTTTAATTAAAACTAGTTTTGAAGAGTGAAGTTTAGAAATTAATTATTTAAAATCTGTAGACTATTCAAGGTTACAATTTATATTTTTAATAGAACTCGATCTCACGAACACATAGGCGTAAACCTTTCGCGAAACAGAATTATAATGAAAAAGTTATTAACGTTTAAAGTTAGGGACATTTTTGTAGTTCTAACTTGAACTAGAAGGCTCCAGAAAATCTGTAGAAATTGGAGTGCCACGTGGGTGGTTGAAATGAAAAGGAAAGGAGAGAAAGGAGAGAGGGGGGAATTAGTCTACCCAATCAGAAGAGGAGGAAAGGAGGGAAAGGAGAGAGGGGAGAGAAAGAGGGAACCGGGTTCCCTTCGACCCGAGTAACCCAACCCGGAGGCATCCATGATTTCCGATGCAATCCATGGTGTTTTCCGGCGAGTTGACGCCACTCACCACCGGGAAAACATTTCCCATCGACACCTCTACCATTTCCACCCCAAAAATGAGAAGAATTGGCCTTGAATTGGTGAAACCCGCACCGGTGGGTGTGGTGGTACCTTGTCGAAGAACCATGAATTCTGAAACAATTTCTTTCAATCTCCACCACCAAAACCTCCTCTTAAGCCCAGGAACAAAGCCCAAACAAGTTTGGGGCCGTCGGAGTTATTATGGAGTCGAATCGAGGACACCCAAATTCTAGGGTTCTGGTGGAATTGAGTGAAATTGGGGCTTTTCCTGGCCGAATTGAACTTCGGTCTAGGTATGAAAGTTGTTCCTCTCATTGAATCTACTTGCCTGTAAAATTTGGTAATTTTTTTTTTAAATAGTTGAATTTTCCGGCAACTCGGGACAGTTGATAGCCATGTGCGGCAGCGCGTGGGCAGTGAGCCAATGCCGTCTTTTTACACTAATTTCGATGTTCTGAATCCATATTTAATATACATTTGGTGTGATTCACTTGTTTGAACCTTGTTAGTGATTGTGAGTCACTTAAATATTTTTTGAAAATGAGTTAGGAAATGGAATGGTGAACTACAAAAGGTTTGATCTCGTTCAAGGGTACGTAGGCAGTCTAACGGGGGTTAGATGCGACCTTAAAACTGAGATTAATCTTTCGTTGAAATTTGTCTAAGAAGAGTAATTGGGTGATTAATTTACAAAATTTACCTTATGTTCTTGGTAAATGAGTTGGGTTATAGATTTTGTGAGTAACTCATAATTGGATAATAAAGAATTAACCTTTTGTTGAGAAGTTGATTTAATAGAAGAAATATGGAGATTTAATTGGTAATCTACACATATGCTTTGGTAATTGAAATATGATTACAGTGTTATGAGGAATTAAGGAATTTAAGTAAAAAAAAAATCATGATTAATAGTAACTAAATAAAACGAAGTTTAGTTTGGGCCTATAACCGATATTATTTCTCAAAATAAATATTTTAGGATGGGGAGTTATACAATGAGTTAACTGAGTTCTTACATAAGTCATCAAGGGGTCTTAAGTCACAAATATACCCTTGGAAGGGTCTCATAAATTTTTGATGTAAAATCATAAAGGTGGTACATTCACACTAACTCATGAGTTTGGCTGATTAATTCTCAAAAAATTGTCATCTCAGGTGATATTTGTCAAATTTCCCCCATCTATGTGTTGTACTCAGCAGGCTGCTGGATTTCTTCAATAAATATCTAAGTTTGAAAAAAAAAACAAAGTGACAAATGCCACACTTCCCTTTGGACGTTCCTTAACAGTTGGATGTGAGTGAAGAGAGTGATGGATGCTTGAATCTGATACTTCATTCTTTAGTTTGAAATTTCGTTTTGATAATTTTCTTTAATTAATTGAGTAGCTGGACTCAATTATCTATGAATTTTTATGAGTTGCTTATTATAAAATATCAACTTTATTTTCTGTCTATTATAATAAGTTAATTAGTGAAATCAATGTCGTACTTAATTATTTGAATTACAAACTTACAACTTTACAAATTTCAAAGCTGTATTAAGATAATGACAAGTACCTAAATCAATTTTCTAGTAATCGTTGTTTTTTGACTTTGTGAGAGTACGGTAGTTAGAGGCTACCAAGATATTCAAGGCTTCAATCAAAAGTTACTCAAAATTCTATAACGGGGGGCTTGAATAATAAGGTGTTAAAAGTCGCGGGCAAAACCGATCATGCTTTTACGTCTGACCTTTGACTTGACATGGGAAAGGATCCGGCGGCAGATTCTCTGCCCTCTTATTACTATGCTCTTCTCATCCCTTTTTATTTGTACGATTATGATTAAATCATGTCAACATTTTGAAGGATCCTTTCCCATTTGGCATGACTCATGAGATAAAAATATCTTAACATAAGTTATCATGGTCGAACACGCGCGCGCACATTAACATATCTGCACAATGTTTGCGCGTCGTGATGAAAGTTAAGATTACTTGTTTTGTATGTGTCATTTTCTGCAATTATCAGTACTTGTTTCTGAATGTTGTTCCAAATATTGAGAATGAATTCCACGAGAAAATTGGATTTTGCATATATTTATAAATAAATTGGGTTATTCTTTATCTGTCAATTAGTTTTATAGTGGAACTTCAACTTTGTTTATAGTATCAAAGTAGGTTATTTTGCGTGTGAAGCCCAACGGTCACATGTGCTTCATGTCACTTGAGTTGTGTTGTCCACGTGTTAGGCTTTAAAATTCGTCACACTTGAGAGGACATGTTGATAATAAATCCTACATTGATAAGAAGAGGGATATTGCATGTGCTTATTAGTAAGTTGAGTTACTTCCTATATTATCATATTGTTTTATGTAAAATTTCATTTCTTTACCAAGTTTTACCAATGGATTTGGCAACCTCAACTTCTATGGTTAGAGTAAAAGGTAAACAGTTAATACAAATGTTGTTACTGAATGGCATGGTTATATGCATTTATTTACTGTTGGCTTAAGAAAATAACAGGATTTAGAGGAAAGATTCATCCTCGTGAGCACAGATGTAGCAAACAATTATGAAGCGGATTTTCAATGTAGACTAAATCCTTGTATGTTTATTGTACTGGATTATTTTGAACTTGATTAGCTTAACGAGTTAAGCTGAATTGGTTTGGCATAGACTAAGGGCTGGTTTGGTATTGCTGTGCTTTGAAAAAAAACTGCTTCTGCTGTGCTGTGAGAAGAATAAGCAGCTGTGAAATAAAACAGCAGAGTGTTTGGTAAACTTTTTTATAAAAGTGCTTTTGAAAAAAAAAAAAAAGTAGTATTATAGTGTTTGGTAAATTTTTATGTAAAACAAATGTAAAAAAAAACCGATTATTCAAAGCTGGGTTTTGCAGCTTCTTGTTTTTGGCTTTTTTTCATCCAAAACTGTGAAAAAAAGCTGAAGCTGAATGTTTACCAAATACAAAAACAGCTCCTAGCTTTTGTTGATACCAGCTTTTTTCAGAATTACCTCAGTACCAAACCAGGCCTAAATAATATGAGAATAATGAAGAATTTGATACAGTGTTAGACTAAGCTAATGACAGAAATATTTTTTGTATCTAAAATTTGTTTTTCCATTTTTTTGGTCAATATATCGATAATCTCGATCGCACAGGGGAGAGTAAACTGTGTGTGTAAGCCTTTCGGATTTTTGGGGTATGATTTAACTGCGGCTTTTCTTGGTGGGAGCATTTTTTGCTCACTTCTGTTTCACTTTTACAAAATAAAAAATTCTCAAATTTTAAGAAATGAAAAAGATAAAAAAAAAAAAAAAAAAAAAAAAAAAAAAAAACAAAAAACAAAATTCCCAGCAAAACACATCTCTCGAGCTCGCCGTGGCTATCTTCTGTATCCCCAAACTCAGCAAACCACAACCCAACGTCTCAAGAAGGCCATGGTAGGCTTTTTACCCTGAATTTTTTTTTTTCTTATAAATCTGTACTACTATTAATCAATTTTATAATACCACTATTAACCTTAATCCAACAAATATAAAGCTTCTAATTTTTGAATCAAAAGTCCAAAACTATAATTCTATAATTCTATAATAATATTAGTGGACCATATTCTCCGTTTCATGCCTATATATAATATTTTTTCTTTACTTGCAGACTATTATTTTGGTTAATTTCTCATTTCTCTCTATTATATCATGTATGAAATCAAGAAGAGAAAAAGTTTTTATGTAAGTAAAAAAAAAAAAAAAAAAAAAAAAAAAAAAAAAAAACACCTTTCAAATTCTCTTATGCCTTATGTTTTAACAAAGGTGTAGCTACTCAATAATACAATCTGGTGATATTCCTCTTCACTTGGAAGTGAGAGGTCTTAGGTTTGAATCTCGTGGATGGTGAATTCGATACCAAATTAGGCTATCCATTGTGTGGCTTAGCCGAACTCCCCCTCCCTTTAGTGTAAAAATATCGATGTACTCGGGAAAAAAAAAAAACATAAAAAACAAAACAAAGGTGTAGGCATGGATGTGCTTTTAATGTTTTATTCTCAACTCTTGATATCAAATTCAATTGTAGTTAACCATGTATTCTTGGTCACCAAAAGAACGATACTATGCTTATATATGTATTATGCCCATTACTTTAGTCTAAAGATTGCACTGTAGAAATGAACAGTGTTTTGGATCACATTTCAGTTTATTTACGAAGCTGCCACTGTCTCTCTTTGCCGTTGATCTTGATGCCACGTGTTGATGATCGTGGAAAGGCAGGGCGCGATCGTCACTTTACCATTCTCTTCCTCATTCTCTTTCTCTCTCCCTCAGATCCCATCTGCTCACCTAAAATCCCCAGATCGAACATCCTCCATCTCAAATAAAAAAAACCTTCCCCCTTTAAAACCTATAGAATCAGCACTCATGGAATAATCATGGATTTTTGTTGAGGTAATTTGATTTTTTCCTCTTCTGTAATTTGTTTCTGTTAGTTTATTGTTCCTGAATTTTAATTTTTCTGACTTGGAAGAGTCGACCTTCAGGTGATAAAATCATGATGTGACCATCACATCTCACAACGATGAAATCGCACAGGGCTTCTTTGATTTCTGTCAACTCCGACCACGACCAGTGTCGGGTAAGCTATCGACTACCCCCTCTTCATCTTCTTTTTCTTCTTCTGCTTCTCCATGCGCATTCCAATTTGACTGTTTGTGTTTTGGATGCATCTTGATTTCCTTAGTATGTTTAGACGGTTCAGATGCGCCTAATAAACAAACCTAATTTGCCTCGCGCGTTTAGTCATCACCTTCCTTCGTCTATAACCTCACGCAGAGACAGAGTTCCCCCAAAACCCTAAACACCCAAAGGTAATTTTGTTTAATTTTTCAATTAGTTTAAATTATCTGACGAATCCCTAGCATAAATTCATTCTTTTTCTACTCTAAATGCGTATAATTTTTTGTTTTAATTTTTTGCAGTATTAATCACAAAGCTACGGAGCTGAAATTGCAAATGTTATCCATGGCTTGCTTCAAAAATGTAAGCTTGAAATTTTTAGGTTCTGTTTGGTTGTTGAGAAAACTGAATCAAAGAGGGTTTCTTTTTTTGTTAATTTTCTCGAAAACATAGTTGATTGTTGTGTTTCTGAAAATTTGAAAACAGAAGAAGAAGTTGTTTGTGAAGTCGGTTTCGACGAAATGATGTTTGATATGGTTAAACATATATATTCAAGATTTTGATCTCTGTGTGATTTGGCAATACTACTTTTCACCTAATATTCCTCTCTCTCTCTCTCTCTCTCTCTCATGAAGTCGCTGATTGCATTAAAAAAAGGTTCCCAGTTAATCAAGTTTAGCCGGAAAGGGAAGCCAAAACTTTGTCCATTCAGAATTTCTACTATGAGTAATTTCCTTTACATTAGGATATTGGATTCATTTCATAGTAATAAGTTTTTTTATCTTACATCTTCTTCCAACTGCGCATCTCCACGATCATTACTAGATATCTTAACCGCTTGAATGGCTTCATTTTTCGTATCTTTAACAGGATGAAACCACACTAATCTGGTTTAGGGATTTAGGGTTTTTGAGTTAGTTTTTGTGAAGGTCATTTTTTGATTTTAGGCACGCTATAATCGATTACGAGTTTTGGGATCCTAAACACTTTGAAATGGTAACTAGAAAAGACATCTTTCTAAAGGCGAGTAGTGACATTGTCAATTTGCTCAACCAATCTTCACTGGAATTTTCTCCGTCATCCTATATATTGCAGCATTAACACATTTGATAAGAAATTTTGAGTTTCTGGCCACTTAAGATGATAGGAAAATGGACACAATAAATTATCCATGGTCTTTATCATAGCTGAGAATTGGAAAGTGCCTGAAATTAATAGTTATTAAACTCTTCCTTTTTGTTTGAAATACGGGTGGTGTTGGACAAATGGGATAAAAGAAATGGTTGTTGACACACCCCGACCGAGATCAGGGAGTGCTGGCCGTCACACGAAGGTGACGTAGCCATGTGCACGTGCGGAAGCTAATAGAACAGTAATATAAAAGTACGAATAATTAAAATCTAGCGTACAAAGTACTAGAATAAGTGCTAGTAAGTGAGATACAATTCCGGAGCAGGTCTATAGCAGCCCAAATAAAAACGACAATAGTAGTACGCCCGCAGGCGACCCTACAATGTGGAGTGTCTGTCAGAACGCCGGAAAACTCTCAAGGGAAACCACCGCAACAGCTAAGCAACTAGAACCTGGAGGGGCGCAAAACAAAAGCGTGAGTGGGCAAAAACAAAGCTCTTTGAAAATCATTTAGTAAAATACATTCTAACCCTTCGCCGTAAAACCTGTATACTTCCCAGAAAATAAACATATATACGTATGTATAATTATGCCAAACATGCTCAAGGGTAGATCATTCGTGCTCAAGAATATGCCATGCTAAGGTCTTATAATGAATGTAAGTGCCCAGGTATAAATCATATCAACATCATGACATCTGGCAGCCGGAGTCACCTAACGTGACCTGTACGGCTGCATCTAGAGCTCAAATCTCAACTCTATAACTGAACCTGCCCACGAGTCGGAACCACTCAAGGTGGTCTGTACGACAGGCCTGGGTGTAATACATATGTACGCTCTAGTGCTACGATCACGTGAAGACTGTGCGAATAATCGCGGGTCACCTACGAGTCGGAACCACCTAATGTGGTCTGTACGACAGGCCTATGCACCTAACTTGGATCCAAGCTGAGCGTATGGTGCGGGAGGTGAACATCACGTGAAGGACTGTGCCCTACTCTGGGCGGGAGCACTAACACCGGGGGTGCAGGTTATGAGCTCTCTAGGCATCTCAAACCACCACTGAAACATAAACGTGAATGTCACTTACCTGGCACTTACCTGTGCGTCCACAGCACCCAATATGCATATGTATATGTATGCCACAATAATGCATGCAATGATGCGTAAACGATAATAATAAAGTGCATGGCATAATGTAAATAACCCTTTTTAATCAATTTCTGGGAATATAAATGTATATAGGTATATACGGAAAACAAAAGCCCACTCACTGGTATGTAGAAGGGTCGTAGCCCCCCTGTCTCGCGTGTGCACGCTCGTCCTCGGGGTATGTGTCACCTAAATGCGAAACAACTATAAAAACGTTAATTTTAAAGCACATAACCCGTTTCTCGTAATAACTTCTCATACATTGCTCAAAATGGATAAATGAATATACCAACGTGCTCTACACAACCTCAGGATCACAACCATATTTTTAAAATAATTTTTGGACCCCGCACGCGCCCCCACGCGCCAGGACAGGCACGGACCCACGCGCCCCCACGCGCGGCCACGTGCCAGACACACTGACGGTGTCAACAGACGCCGTCAGGAATATTCCGTCAGACTGACGGAATATTCCGTTAAACTTAACCCCTGCCGTCAGGAATATTCCGTTAACTTAACGGAATATTCCTGCTTCTTCTCCGGCCAGTCCCCGACGCCGGCGCCGTCGCCGTCGCCGGCACCGTCGCCGGAAAACCTGCAACTCGTGTTTTCTCACTCGTTTTTCAACCATTTTTCACGTTTCTTACACCAAATTGAAGCCCTAGACTAGTAGAACACATCCATACAAGTTTTAAGGGCTAAAACTCACTAAATCATAGCTGTGCAAACTTTCCAAAATCGGCCAACTTCGAACAGGACGATCCCGACGTCCAAATTCACCCAACGAGCCACTCCCAAGTTCCTGGGAACCTCACAAACACAACCACAAGCTCAGAAATCCCTAAAACTCAATGTACAAACTTTGCATGAACAGTACCCAAAACGGAGTTCAAGAAATCGACGTGAAAACGTCGATGTTCTTACCTGAAAAGGGTATATTCGTGCTCCCCTCGACCTCACGATCACAACTCCACCCTTGGTTTCCTCGATCTGCTACGGGATAATGGTTCTTGGTGTGTGTCCGTACATGTACAGTGGCAATGGGAGCTCGGGGGAGAGGGAGACAGGGAGAAGACAGAGGGAGAGAGAGAGAGCAGTGTCAGTGTGTGTGTGTGGGAGTGTGTAAGGTTCCAACACATGCCCCAACACACCAAACAACCCACAACGTGACAAAACCGAACTAGGGGCAAAATTGTAATTTCACACGTACGTTTTAATAATCCCGGGACGGGATGTCACAGTTGTTGCCCGAAAAGTTATCTGAAAATAATAGAAAGAAAATTTTCTGCATCATTTTTCTTTAATTGTATGATAATGTTTTCAATGTTTTAGATTACATTGATCTGTATTATTTTAAAGAATATATAAAGATTAGTTTATAGGTGTATGCACTTAATATTGGATATATGGTATTTTTCTGGTTATTTGACATACAATTGCATATAATCTCAATTTTCTCCTACAGATTTTATCTGAGCTTCGGAATCGTTGAAAAATTTGTCTAAATAATAAATTAATTGAAATGGTTATTAGTAATGAATGAGGTGTTTACTGTGTTTTTTTGGTGTGTACAGAGCCAATGGTATGTTGCTAACTAAGGCAAAAACAAGATGCAGTTTGCTGCATATAGAAAACGGAGGTTAGTTTTATTCCAACTCCTTTTTTTTAGTTTATTTGAATAGAAAATTGGTAAGTTCGAGTCCAATTTGATTATTTCTTACTTTTCTGCTGCCTGTCTGCTCTCCCCCTTTCTTGCTGCCGTCCATTGCTGTAAAAAAATATAAAATAAAATAAAATAAAATAAACCATTTGCCAAACCCACCAAAGCCACAAGAAAAGACAAGTAGAATTTTATATTCTCTGCCCACTTTTATTCATGATTGCTGTTGGCTTCCATTTTTTAGAAAGGAAAAGTCCCGCTCTTCTTGGACAATACCATCTTTCTCAAAACATGGATTCGGAAAGACATCTGACAGAATTTATTTTGAGTCTAAATTATTAAATTAGGAGAGCTAAGAAGATATTAATAACTCTGATTTTCTCTTTTGGCTACCACCTTGCTCTCCATTTCTCTTTTTCCTCCTGCTCTGCTACTTTTTCAGTGTTACAACCTCTATGCAAAAAACACATTGTATGTGTTTTGCATGTTTTTGTTCATGCTTCTATTCTTTGTTGTCGTTGTGGCGACTCTGAATGGAATTCTCAGTTATCTATTCCTCTGCAATACATGATACATCTTATTTTTGTTCATTGACAGATGATGCCACATGCTTGAGATTTTTATGCCATCACTATGTTGGTTCTTTTGTGATTGTTATTATTTGTTTTAAAATGTGTATGCTGTGTGTGCACAGATTAGAGCAGAGATCCATGATTTAAATTCAAAATAATCCTCACATCAAACTTATTTAAGTTCAATGTTGTTTTTTGAAACTTTGTATGTTGTTACCAATAACGTTAAGTTTAAATCATTTTATCATAACATTATGTATTTAAATTTAACTAATAATGTTAAGTAATAAAACGACGTAACAAAACAACATTCATTGAGACACGCCAAAAACAAGAATCTTCATCAACGTTATTAATAAACCAATCAATATTTCATAATTTTTTGCATGTAAGTGTACTAATATCGATCCAAAGCCGCATGGCTTACCTGTGTGGTCAAATCTTTTGATAGAACAATCACTCAACGTTTTCAATGTACATAGCATTAATCCTTAGTACATTAATTCAAATAAAATTGTGGCTCAAGGGAACAGTTAATGATCCACATGGCATCAAAGTATCTTACTCAATTGTATATTACACATGTGTATTGCATTATGTGTGTGTGAATGCCTTTTTTCACCGTCAATCTATATTAGTTTTGAATTTTGAGTTGATTTAACTAACAAGTTTCCTTTTATTTCAGATTAATTTGGTTCTCGCTAAATGAATCAAAGATCATAAGACTAGAACCAATGGTTTCCAAAAAAGGTTGGTTCTTGAATATTTTCATTTATGCTTTTTTCAGTTCTTTGAATGGACTTCCTATAATCCAAAATGAGCTATTGAACAACTCTTTTGCTACATTGTGTTTGCAAATCAATATTTAGGCTAATAATTGAAGGCTGATTCTTTTTTGTTGAAAAATGTAATCTGGATTCTTAAACTGTGGCGGTTAATGTGGTTTTTAGGTGAATTTTTCGGGTGGTGGAGAAGGGGTTGGGGGGGGGGGGCTTTAAATTGTTATTCTCAATTGGTATATAAATATGTGCAAAACATGGATGTCATGGAAGAATTCAAATGTTTTTTCTGCATTAGGTTGGAGAGCATGATCATTTTCTGTTTACACATCACAAAGTTTGTTTTGAGTACTTCTCACGCCATTGAGGCACCAATGTTCTTCCTGCATTAGTTAATGTTCTTTATATCAAAATTTAATAAATTCAATTTTCCTTTCTATCCAAATATGTATTAAAGTAATTGTGATTGAAGTTTGTTTATGTCTGCTTTCCAAGATTTATTTTTTGTTTACATGTCGTACTCCGTTTATGAATGGTTTTTGGTTAACTGAAAGAATGCTTTTCATTCTTGGTTTTCAGGACTTTATCTATCGTTTACAAGTCAACCCCATAATACCAAAGTACAAGAGAAGCAAAGATTTGAGGTGATTTTTTCTCTAACTTATTTAGATTTTATATTCTGGGTTAATTATCAGCCGGCTTCTGTTGCTAGATTTAGAATTGTTATTTGGTACCACTGTTGCCACCTGCCGCTTTAGTTTTCACATCCAAATGCCACAAAATGCTAATTTTAAATTCTAGGTTATGGGTAAGCATTATTATTTGGAGGCACAAATTATTTTCAGCCGAAACCAAGTTCTAAATCTTTTTTTGTGTAGTTTACATTAGGCTATCCAAGCCCTATTTTAAATGGATGATTGGTTTGTGTGAAATGAATGAAAAAGAGAGTTAGAATACCCTGTGAGATGACCGATTCCAGAAACCATTTTAAATAAAACATATCAAAAGTGTTGACTGGAGAGCTAAAAGATTATTTGCATGGAAAACATATTTCACTTTGTTTTCTTTACTCAAAGTGCTTTTATTTAATCCGGTTCTGTTTCGGTTGCGTAGTTCGTGGTTCGCAACGACTAAGAATTGTTTCCTAAGAAATCTATTGAGCTAAGTTCTTTTGGTGGGAAATTAGGGTTGCTGATGTTTGCAATGGATTGAGTCTTTCTGTTTGATATGATTATATCTCTGAACAAGCATTAATAAATAGAACGATTTTGATCAATAATTTTATTCGGTCAAGATTCAAACTCCCATTGTAGAGCAAACTATAACTCAAACTCCCATTATAGAACAAACTAGAAGTCAAACTCCCATTCCAGATCAAACTATGAGTCACACCCCCATTTTAGAGCAAACCGGGATCGAGGAGAAGCAATAGGGCATGGCTATTTCCGGGGCATCGGTCGTTTTGAGATTCTGGTGTAATTAGGTTTGAACATTCTGCTCCTCGGCTTCTTGATTTATGTATATCTTGAATTTCTCTCAATTGCTAATGGATTTATCTTCTTGGGAAATTTCAGAAAGTCGGGTCGTGTGAGGAAGAAGCTGGTTTGTTGCCATTTTTAGGTATATAATTTTGTGCCCTGATAGCATATTCAAAGCCTATTTAGTTATATGGGTTTTTTATTTATCTTTCTAAAGCTTTTGTGCCTGGATTTTAAATATGTGATTGATAATTACTTAGCACGATAATGGTCAAGCATTTGATCGTTATTCATGAATACAAAATCTTCATTCACAAATCACAAGTATATGATGAGCTATTTAGAAATTCGGCATTTTCGTCATCCAATTCAATAGCATTGGGGATACTATGCTAGAATTCTATT
Organism: Pyrus communis; assembly: GCF_963583255.1. Classification (NCBI taxonomy): domain Eukaryota; kingdom Viridiplantae; phylum Streptophyta; class Magnoliopsida; order Rosales; family Rosaceae; genus Pyrus; species Pyrus communis. The sequence continues at coordinate 16,119,118 of NC_084810.1, read as the reverse complement.
ACAGCTCCAGTTAAGAGATGTGAAGCATGAAGAATATCTCTTTAGGAAGTGTTAGCTAATCCGGTTAATTGGTCAACGAAATTAGCCATTTCTGTCATCTAGATTGGATAAGCTAGGAAGAATGTTAGAATGATTGGTCATATTCGTTAGCCCTACGTTTTTTTATTGCATAATGATGGAATTGACACGTCATTTAGTCATAGTAATTGATGTAATAAGTACGTATCAACTGCCGCATTCACTCATCTATCCTTCTCCTCATTTAGGTAAAATGTATCTTATTCGTGTAGTTCAAGGTGATGCATTCAAGTCCCGCAGCAACGCGCGGACACATTTTTTAGTTTCAATCTAAAGCGTACCCCTCCTAACATGAATTTCTGGCTCCGTCACTGATAGCGGACAAGGAGGGAGAAATATGAAGAAAGAACAAAAGAGGGAAGAAATGGGAGGAAGAGGAAGGGAGGCGATAGAAAATTTTCTTCTGAAATCGGATTGATGTAAAATATGCTTTTAGAATTAGGACGATGAAAAGAGAGGCGCGGATAGGACTAGCAATACCCGCTGGGAGCACGGGACTAGCTATACCGTGTTAGCGAGGCACGTAAGGCGAGCGAGTCGCACCTAATCTTATTTATTATTAGTCTCTGGCTTACCAAACATGATATTCTAGTCCAACTTAAGTCAGTAACCCCTTAGGAGGTGTAACAAACGGGCCCTTGTACTTTGCTAATACCTTGTCGAAACAAACACAAAAGTGTTGTTTCATATGAACACATTTAAAAAAAAAAGGCTCTCTAGGTTAAGAAAACCCTAGGAGAGCGACGAGAACTTCCCAACGGAAATTCGAGATTTTGCCTAATTTGATTGCTCTATCGCGTCATTGCAGTGAAAGATGGCTCTAACTGAGTCCTGTTACTTTATGGTGTGGTATAGAATCAAGAGATTCTTTGCACATCGTTATGGGTTTTATGTGAGAAGGTGGTCATGGTCAATAACCTTATGGAGGATATTATCACGAGGTTTTCTGGAAGGTTTGCGATAATAGAGGATGAACAGAAGGTGATCTTTGTTGACAAACAGAAGGCATTGGCCTTGAAGTCAAATAAGGTTTTTCTTATGGGCACGATCCTTACACAAAAGCTGGTGAACAAGGAGAACTTCAATCGACAGATGAGGAATCTATGGAGACCTAAAACTAATGTTCTTATCTTCAAACTGGAGAATGATAGGTTTGCTTTTGGATTTAACTCGAGGCAAGAGCGTTCCATGGTCGAAAGGGGAGGTCTTTGGTTGTACAATAAGCAAACTTTGTTAGTCCTAGAGAAGGCAGATGATGTTACACGCCCGACTATAGTTGCTTTGAAGTTTTCAAGAATTTTGGGTGCAAATCAAAGGGCTTTCTTTTTGCTACATGATGAGACAGATGGGCTCATTCCTAGGAAATTTGTTTGGTGAGTATGTGTTAACGGATCAAAGCCGGAAAGATAAGCAGTATGGTAGTATTTTGCGCATACATGTGAAGATTGATGTCACTAAGCCTTTGCGCTGGTGTGTGGCTATTCAACTGGAAGGACGAGTGGTGGAAGTTGACATTCGTTATGAGAAGTTGCCCTTACATGTTTCCTTTGTTGGATGATGGATCACGTTAAGGAACAATGCAACAGGTTTAAGGGTGCTTATGCTGACGATTGTTCTAAACCTTATGGTAGGTGATTTCAGGATGACGTTTTGGGTAAGGAAAAAAGTATGGTATCGGGCAAGAAGGAGGTTGGTCAATGAAGGCAACCGGGTCTGAAGTGGGTGAAGATGATGAGACTAACCGAGTCAAGGGCGTCAGAGTTAGGTCGCTAGGGAGAATTGGGTACTGCCAAGATGGTGTAGGTTTCCGACGAGATTGTGAATACAGTCGTTTTTGGAAATAATCTAGCATTAAGTGTAGGCCGCCATTCTAGGGAATCTCTCTCGGATCTTAATGAAATGGCTATTGATTTTGAGATGTTGAGCGAGAACCCCTTAGCTATTATGCCATATGAAGCCCTGCATTTTAATTATGCAGGTTAATGCTTGGAAAGGGTTAACTCTTCCATTCCAGCAATCCCCTAGCCCTTTTAATGGTGTTAGGATTTTTGGTACGTCATTAACGCAAGAAATTTATCACCAACCGCAAAGGATTCAAGATGGGCCCCATCTTGTAGGTCTGAGTGATGCGACCTAGTAGTTGGGTCTAAGTTTGATGGGGAATGGAGAGTTAAGGGTCCAGAGGCATGTGGATTTAGGGAGAGCCCAGTCTGAAAGGTCTGTGTGTTCATTGGGGTCAACCCATTTGACTTAGCACCATTCATATATAGTAATGGGGAAACAGGAAGAGGTAAAAAGCACAAGGCTGGGGTGGCTTAGAGAAAGAAAAGTAGAAGCTCTAAAAGAGGAAAAAATAAATTGCCAGACCTTGGTAAGAGGACAAGTCGGGATAAAGGTTTGGAAAGAGAAGCACCGATAGCAAAGAGTGTTTCGTTAATGATGCACCAATGAGTTTAACAACGGTGGAGACTAACATGTATCATCCCCACAGAGACCAATGAGTTGCATAAGTTGGAATTGTTGGGGGCTTGGGAACCTCCGAGCAATTCATGCACTAAATAGGCTGGTCCTTGCTAAAGATCTCATGGTGATTTTTCTATGCAAAACGAAGAGCTTGAAGGAGCATATGGAAAGATTAAAATCACAGTTGAATTTTGATTGTTCGTTTTCGGTACCAAGTAAAGGTAGTTCAGGTGGTTTGGGTGCGATGTGGAAGGAGGAGGCCAATTTGTCTCTACAGTCTTACTCTGATAATCACATGGACCTTGATGTTGGAGGAGTGGGGGAGCCTAATTAGTGAAGGCTCACCTGCTTTTATGGTTTCCTTGCGGAGGTTGAAGACATAGGTCCTGGAATTTACTTGGGCAACTCCAAGTTAATTCTTCACTACCCTGGCGTTGCATTGGTGATTTTAATGAAGTAATTCGTGCGGATGAGCAAGAAGGTGGTAATTCGCGTTGTGAGCGACAAATGGAGGGGTTTCGTAATTGTCTCTTATGGCGTAATTTGATTGATTTGGACTACTTGGGTAATAAGTTCGATTGGACTACAACACGAGGAGGAGGTATTAAAGTGATAAATATGCATTAATATATAAGCCATATTTGCACAACATTGATAAATATTATATATTAAAAATTAAAAAAAGTATAAATTGATAAAATTGCAAAACATCAAAAAGCAATAGAGCCCCTTTTGAAAACAATCTGAGTGAACTGTTGTTTGGCCTTACACTAAGTTATAAAAAGAATATGATACCAGATGCTTGGAATTTCAGATAATAATATTATATTAGGACATCCTTGGCCGTTAGATAAGACTAGCAAGACTGCCCGCGCGATGCTGCGGTGCTACGTTTTGCTGCTATACAACCTTATCTACAATAAGGAACAATGAGCAATGTTGAATTTAATTCCATCATCAATACCTTTAACTTGTAGGATCTAAATTGAAAAAAAAAAAAATATATATATATATATATATATATTAACATGGACCTTAAAATTTCTATCATGGAGAAAAATATTAACATTGGGAAAAGGCAAAGAGAGGAATTCTGAAAAGAAAACTGAGAGTACGGATCACATTGAATGGAAATCACAAACAGCAACCACATCAAAAATGAAGAATAACAATTGAAAAGGAAAATAATAATTGAACCATAACTGAAAAAGCCATCTAGTTTTGAATATTACAATTATGAAGCAACTCTTATAGGATGAGTGATTCGAACTTACAACATAGTTAGGAGTATTCCATCTCGCTATCAATTTGCTAAACCACGATCATCTATACCAAATGACAACATTTTAATCCTTCAAATTGCTTCTGAAAAGAAAAAGTAAATTAAATGCGGGGATCTATACCTTAAGACAATGGAAAAATTAGATTAAAGCTGGAAAGCATCAAACTTTACAACTTTCTCCAAAAGCATATATCACTACAAAAGTACCAATTTTTCACATTAATCAGAAATTATGCAATATTATTTCATATTTTCCAATGAATTTGAAACCCTAAAATTGTCATATGTAGACGTTCTTTACTTGAAATTTATTGAAGGAGCACTTGTCAAATGTTCGACTAATTTGGGAATTCAAACAAAATCCAGAGTGCAGTGATCACAATCGTCGAGACCAACATTGAAAAATGTAGATAAATTCACTGATAAGGCATATCATAAAAACCCATTGAGATTGAGATGATACTAAATTGAAAACATTCTAATTAAAATAGCGTCAGTCACCAAACGCACAATCAAAATAACAACATAGATTACTTTAAACTTGCAGAGACTCCAAAGAAATACCGAACTCATCGGCTACATAATTAAAAAAAAAAATTGAATAATGGTAAAAAAAAAATAAAAAATAAAAAAAAGATCCATCAGGACAAAAAAAAATTCTCACATGAAATTTAATCAACAGATGAAATTCTTAAGTTACCTAATTAGACCAAGCAAGAAGAACCAGCCGTTAATTGAGAATTCACCAAATAAAACAATGCAAGAATTGACCAAATAAACAATGAAAAATTGATTGCAACAATTGGAACAAAGTAACAAACAGAGGGTGGGATTTGCAGCTACACTGCAACAGATCTATCATTTATGCAAAGGAAATTTGATTACGAATAAAAAATAAATAAATAAAAAAAAGTGTGAGAGAGAGAAAGAGAGTCGAACCTTCTTGCAGAGGCCAGAGGTTCCAGGATTGAGAAACAGATAGAGAGTTATGTACTTGAGTTCTCCACTGTGCTTAAGCCAGTGGAGAACTCCAGCTACATTGTTAATTCTAGGGTACCTACAAAGTTAGCATCTTAATTAAAATTTAATTAATATTTTATGCATTAATAAAAGCAAAGTCCTTGCATATAAATCAAACCCATCAAATTAAATGTAAAATTAAATCCAATCCAGACTTGAAAATCCAAACTTTATATCAAAATGAGATTTTTTTTTTTTTTTTTTTTTTTTTGAGCTCACCAGTCTGACAGATTTTGGATGCCTGGAACCTCAAAAGTGGAAGCTAAATGCATCCCCTTGTACTTCTTTTTGTCTCCTCATCTTCCTTTTTGTAAAGTCCATAAAGCTAAAATTAGAATTGCTTCAAATAATTTGCCAAATTTTAAAATTCAAAGGGACACATTTTCAAACTAACATACCAAGATATCAGTAGTGGACACAAATGATTAAAATTAGTAATAAAAGAACTGAAATCAAAGCAAGAAAAATAAAAATTGAAGATTGATAGGACTTACCAACAGTAGCTTGTTTGGAGACTTAAATTGAGGAAAAGTAAACAGAGAGTGAGCAATAACAAAGTAAAAGAAAATTAAAACCTTTATTTCTGCTCTGAGATGGTATGAAGTTATGTCTACCAATTTTATGATAAATGGGTGAAATCGTTGTCATGAAATTTTAATGTTTAGGTTTCAATTTGTTGGTAGAAGCGGGCGAAGCAATGGAGAATGTTTATTCTTGTTATTGGCTGCAGCAAAGATGAGAAGAGTTAAAATCTCAATCCTCTAGCGAATAAGAATTAAATATATCAATGACTTGGTGAATGGAATGTAATACTTGTAACTCATAGCTTTTAGCACTAAATCTTCAACAAATAAGAGTTAATAGATCAATGACTTGTTCATTGGAATGAAATATTTTTATAAACGCTTAAAACCAAAATGCTATCAAACTAATTCCAAGTTCAAGAAGGCAGTGGAAAAGGTAATTATCAAAATGAGAAGAGTTAAACTAAATTAGGCATTGTTCTCAACACTATTAGCACACCAATGACTGGTAGGAAAAAGCAATAGTGCTAACCTGAAAACAAAAAGTTTATCCTCAGTGACAGACACCTTCCCCTCTGAATTCACTTCCGTAAACCTACAAATCACCAACAAAAACCCCAAACCCAATTCCTCAGACACTCCAAAAAAAAATACACCAAAATCCATTAAAAGTACAAAAATCACATATTTCCATCTATGCCTGCATGTATTTTCGGGATCAAAAATTCAAACCAAGTAAAATACCACTGGGTTTGTCGCTGAGATTGATTAAGTGCAATTTGTAGGGCACTTTCTTCTCCTCCAAGGTTAGAAGAACCCTTTGGCTGAAAGGGCCTGTCAGAAGCAAAAGATGGAAAATTATACCAAAGTAGCAAAATTTGATCAAACCCCAGAAAGGAAATCAAGGGAAATAGAGAGAATTGTGAACGTACAATCGCCGAGAAGATGAGGGGCGCCCAAGGCGGCCTTGACAGCGACCTCAAGAGCCATCTGAGAGCAGAGGAGAGCGAGAGAGTGAGAGAGAGTAGAAGATGAAATTGAAAGGTAATGGGGATTAACGGTTATGGAGAGAGAGTAGAAGATGAAACCAAACCTCTCAATATCTTCTTCTCATCCCAATCTCCGCCCTTGGATCTCATCAACAACCCAATATCCACAAAGTCACAAAAAAAAAAAAAAAAAAAAAAATTCAAATGAAAATCCATTTCTAAATCCAAAATCACAAAAAGGAAATTTCAACATAAAACCCATTCCTAAATCCAAAATCACAAAACCCCATAGATTCACCAATTAACAACCCAAACACACGCAAAAAAGGTCCCAAATCACCAAAACAAAACCAAAAAAAAAAAAAATTCAGCCGCAAAGGGAACAAAGGAAAAAACAAATAATACATTTATATACCTTTAGCACAGAGAGTTCCAAGAATCAGAATCAAAAATCCAAAAATCTGAAAGGGACCGTTTCCCAAATCTGGAAAACAAAACGCATCAGACACGCACAACAACGATCCAACGAAAAACAAAAGATCGAAACCATATAAGCTGATAAACATGCAAAACTCACCTGGAAACGCCGGATTAGATCGGTCGCAACCAAGTCCGAAGCGAACCCAAGATGGGCACAAAATTTCTGAAATCAAAAAGCAAAGTCCATGAGATATTAACAAAAAGAATCCAAAAAAAATGGAAAATCGAAACCCCGTGCGGTAATATACATGTAAAACTTACTTGGAAAACCCGGATCCAACCAACCAAAAACCCAAAAAATTATTGGAATCGAACCAAAAAGGCAGAGAATTTAACAACTGTGACCATTAATCGAAGAACAACTAAGCAAAATGGTCGACGTTTTGAACAACGAAGCAACACGATGAAGAAAACAGAAGCGAAGGTGAAGAAAAAAGACGGCGAGAAACAAAGCAACTGGAGATATGCGAGAGAGAACAGGCGAAAACAAAAGAAAGATCCAGAATAACCAAAGCCAAAACATGCACGGATGATGGACGCGTGGAATCAAAAGGGCAAAACAGCCCTTTCACTGTACAGAAGCCGAGAGAAACCCAGCTGAGAAAATTATTTGGAGGGCATTTCCGCCCTTTTACTATTTCTGAACAGTGCCAGATTCAACTGGGTTTTAGTATATATAATGTGTGCGAGCTGGAGGCACTGAATCCGACGGATTGGAAACGTATTGGAAGCTTCGACTGACTCATTTTTCACGAGGGATTATTATGAGTGCAATTTTGCTCATCATTTTTAAACGATGGTAATATTCATTATCTTATTTATCATTGTTAGATGAGTTTGAATAAGATATGTATCTATCTACTACATGTATCTCGAAACTCAAATTCATCTAAAGATGATGAAGAAGATAGTAAATACACACTATAATTTATGATGGTGAGCAAAACTAGTATTTATTACACTTTGTTTTGTTTATCATATATTTTGGAAAATAATTGTGGTGCCCACATGCCAACATCATTTTTGTCAATCAATTATAGAACGTGTAGACATGAAATTCATATAAAAAAAAGAAAAAAAAAACAAAATTATTATGTTGTAAATGAGCTGTAGATGGTTAAGTAAATTGGACTATGCTACATGGTTGGAGTATTTAAAAAAAAAAAAAAAAAATTCAGCTTGAGTTTGTTGGGTTTGTATTTTAACCTTTTCAAGAGAGTTTGTAGTTTCTTTTTCAAGTATGAGTATCCCGCTTTATGCCGCTGTGGTTAATTATTGGTGTTGGAACCATAGGTATTTCTATTTGTTGGTTTGCACGTGATTCTATACATATCATTTTAACTTTAAGAAATATTAAGGAGACTTCTTAAAAGTTAGATTTTTCATGGATTTTTCGTCACTTCATGTTTTTGGTACAATTTTCATGTCAACATTATAAAAACATTCATTGCACTAAAAACATAGTCACTCAGTATTATGGTATGGTGGTATTCCTCTTCACTTGGAAGTGAAAGGTTTTAGATTCGAATCTTGTGGATAACAAATTTGATACCAAATTAGGTTGCTCATTATGTGGCTTAGCCAAACTCCCCCTCCCCTTAGTGTAAAAATATCGATGTACTCAAAAAGAAATAAAAGGTGGTGAAGAGTCCATTTTGAGAGTCTCCTTAGCATTTCTCTTTAACTTTGCGTTTGAAATCGTCACGAATGTGGTATGGAAACTGATGAGGGGCGAAAGTTTTACCCATATTTGATGCCTTGTTTGCGTTTCATATTGATGTCTTACAAGTGAAATAAATTTTTTTTGCTAATTAAACGAAATAATATTTCTATATAATTAAATAGTTGAGACCAACCCAAATGAAAGGTGATCTCATAATATATAACCTTGATCACGTAGAGATAAGATACTCAAGAGCTAATATTCCTTGGAGTATCCCAAGAATTATGCTAACTAGATGGGCTTGACTTGAGCACCAACCAGCTTAACCTATCTACACGCTAAGTCTGTCATGATTACTATAAATAGAGGTTATGAGGTGAGGGTTAGTGCATTTCCTTGCAGTCGAAATTTATAGAGGAATTTCTCCCTCGTAGCCTTGTCACAAAAATCTCTTTATACGTCCGGTTCATCACAGTAAAAGCGGAGACCTATAGGGAAACCCTAGAGGAAACTCTATGTAGCAAATTCATTGCACGGCATCCTAAGTGTGTACACGAAAGCTCTAATTTTGTGCATTCTTGTTCATGGTTTGTACACGAAAATCACAATATCCACCATAAAAAAAAAAACTCAAAATCACGTTATTTTTAGTGGTTTGATTTTTAGGTGTTTATTAATTGGGATATGTTCTTCTATATGAGATGAACTTATCTTCAAAATGTCATGCGAAAAAATGCCACAATTTAAGGGCGTGTTTGTTTGGTCTCGTTAAGTTTCACTAGACTGGTTAGGATTACTAATTAATGAAATCCCATGTTTGTTTGTAAGGGGACTAGGTTTAATGAGACTAAAGGGGACTCGCCCAGACTAAACGCCTCACTAGGCGTTCTTAGCGAGCCCCGTCCCACCCCCCTCGGAAACTGGGCAAATTGCTAAGACCAGCTCTGCTTTGCCCCTCCTCTGTTCACCCTTTCGCGACTTCTCCACTTCATATCTGCAGACTCCTATATTTTTTTTTTTCTTCAGATAACTCCTTTTTGTGAAGCGGCCATGGATTTGTGGTTAGAAACTCATTTCCCAGAAAACTCCTCTTCCCAAAAAACTCATTTTCTCTTAGAAGCTTGTTCTCTGAGAAATTCATTCCGTGGAGTTTTGTAAACCCATTTTGTGGAATTTTGCAGTCTATCCCTTTTCAAAACCAGATTCAACTCTCAAAATTTGAACCCAGAAAATCCAAAAAAGTTAGAAACCCAGAAAATCCAAAAAAGCTAGAAACAAGGGATGGCAATGGGGCGGACTGGGTTCAGATGTGCCATCCCCATAACCGAACCCGTTTGTTTTCCCCGTACCCGAAACCGAAAAAAACCCGAACGGGTATTCCCAGTAACCGAACCCATCAGGTAACGGTTTTCCTATACCCGTAAAATTTAACTGATTAAACAGTGAGAGGGACGAGGAGGCCAGTGGTGTCTCGGTGGTTGGTTCTCGGGGGAGTTTAAGGTGATGGTGCGAGAGGGACGAGGAGAAAGTGTGAGAGGTTGCAGAGATGGTGTGTGGTCTGGAGGGTGTGGTTTGAGGGCTCGGCTAGAGATGGTGGGGTGGTGGCATCGTGTGTGCATAGCTCGGGAAAGGTGAGGATTGAGGAGAGTGTAATGAGGAGAGGGAGAGAGAGAGAGGGAGAGAGAGAGAGTTGCAGAGAAGTGAGGTAAGGGAGAGAGCACGGGAAAAAGAGAAAGGTGAGGGACGGGAGAAGCACAGAGCACAAAAATGGGAGGAATGTGAAGAGAGAGTGACGTGTGTTTTCTGGAAGAACTCGAAGGCTTTGAAGTGTGCATTACAAGCTCAAAACTTTTGTAGTCTCCCATGAAGTATTAAAGTTGTTGGAGAAAAAACATAGGAGTTTCATTCTTTTATAAAAACATATATATAATAAATATTTATACTTTTTATTAAAGAATGAAAACGGGATGGGTTCAGGTACGGGTTCGGATCGGATACCCCTATAACCATAACCAAACTTGAAACCGAACAATTTACCTAACGGTTACCCATAACCGTAAAAAACCCGAAATTGCTGCTCAAAATTGAACTGTTCGGGTCGGTTACCTGTGGGTATCAGATTTGACGGATTAAATTGCCATCCCTACTAGAAACCAAGAAAACCCAAAAACTGAAACCAGATTCAACCCCCATCTCCCACCTTCGAGCCAATCACACATGCACCCGCCTTGACTCCTAAATTTTCATTCTCTTTCTTGCTTTTTGGTTTGATTTTAAGAATTGCAATGGATTTGTTAGGAAGCAAAGAGGCAGAGAAGGAGATTGCAAAGAGGCAGAGAGAGAGCTTTGCAAGTTATCTAGGTTCTCATCTTTTGAAAAGTAATCGGCAAACTTTTAGGTGAAACATTAACTAGGCTTCTAAAAATTAAATAACTACTAAATAATATTTTATAATATAAAATTTGTTTGTTTATTGTTTTTCAAGGCAAAAGTAAATTAAAAATGATAAAAAAAAAAAATTTGGATCCTAAAAATAATTTAGTCTATAGTTGCAATTTGTCAACTCACAAATCCTAATTTGGATTCAACGCACCCTAAGTCAACTCATAAATCCTAATTCTATGTATTTCCTAAAACTTAGTTTTGTCTGCAATTTGTCATAAGTTGCACTGTAGTTCCTGACGACAACTGGAGGCACATCGGACCATATTTTTAGACACCGATGGCAAATGAACAACCTTACAATTAATATTTCTGTATTTTGTTTTGAGAAAATGTAGATGGTTTTAGAGTTATTTAAGAAAAAAAGTTTCTTGGTTTGGTACAGAATTTTTATTTAAAGTATCATATTTATTTAAAACATCATGTTATTTATGCTCTAAAAACACTACCATTGATTTGGATTGATAATATATCTATATTTGGAATGATTATCTCCTTCATTGGAATTTATGTTATCTCTTTTTTTATTAATTGATTATTTCAATTATAATACAATCTTTAGAATATTTTGTTGTGTAAACCACCCTGTGACTCAGTGGTTGGGGACCAATTTTAAGCCCGTTTTTCACACGACATGATTTGATTCGCGGGGGTGGCGAATAGCATGACGGGATGGTAAATTGCATGACGGTAGCCAAGAGAGGTTGAAATGCCTCTGTGAGTCTTCCCCGACCCCTGAAGTATGGATTGCCGTGATGACGCTACCAGCTAGTTCTTTTTTAGAAGAAAAAAAAATGAATATTTTTTTGTGTGATTATTCTTGTGCTTTTAGATGAATGAGAGAAACCAAAAACTCTTTTATAGTATTCTTGATTCCTAGTTATTATTCGGGTTTTGATGCTCGTATCATTTCTTCTCTGGGAATCCAACTTATTCCTCGCAAGGCACCAACTATCCTTCATGTGTTTTGGTATTCTCCTTGGTTTCCTTGGATTAAACTTCATACAGATGGTTTGTCTAAAGGAAATCTTGGTCCTCCTACTTGTGAAGGAGTTTTTCAGGATTGCCATGGTCAGTTTCTTGCTGGTTTCTGCCAAGGGAATGGTCATTGCAACTCTTTTTATGCATAATTATCAGTAGTTATTATCTGTGTAGAGTTTGCATATCAGTGTGGTTGGCATTGTATTTAGTTAAAAAATGACTTTCTAGTGTTATTTCTACTCTCTAATCGACTGATTTTGATCCTTCTTGGCCTCTTCTTACGCAATGGTCTATTTGTTTGGACCGCATTCGAAAGATGACTTTCTATGCCTCTCACATATATCGTGAAGGAAATGTAGTTGTGAAATTTTTTGCTAACATGGGCTTGTCTTCTCCAACTTTGGTATGGCATGATTCCCCTATGGTGACTGTTTGTGCTGCTGTATTTTCAAACAATATGTTGGCTTTCCTAGTTTCTGCTTCTCAAATTAATATGCATCTTGGCATACAAGTTTGTCTCAATTTTTTTCTTTCTTTTCTTTTTCATGTTCCTTGTTCTGTTTTGTAGGTTTAGAACTTTAGGTTCATCTTTAGAGGGGTTAGGTTTCATTTCCCCCCCCCCTCCTTTTCCTTGTATCTTTGTTGTTTTTGTTTCTAGAAGGGTAAGGTTTATGTTAACCTTGTTATGAAACTCTAATTGTGGATGCCACATATGGATTCATAAACATGCCACCCAAAGTGGATGTTTTAGGGGAAATAGTAGGTGTGGTGTCCATTATGTAGTAAGTTTGGTAGGTTTTGATTTGACATTTTGCCTATTCGTTTGTCTATATAATGAAGCCAAAGTATGAGAAAAACACATCAATAAAAGGAAGTTATGGAGGAAATGAAAGAGAGGAAGAAGTGGGAAATAATAGAGAGAGTTATCCTTGTACTATTGTTACCCCGATGACGTGCTCCACTTAAATTGACTGTTGAGGAACCTCGTAAATATTGTGTCTTATTTCATTTGATCCACTGCACACATACCGCCGATTTCACAATACGTTATTAGCATGAAAGGTTCTCGTGTCAGTGGAAAGCACAATGCCACAAATTCAATGAAGCACTACCTACCTCTCACCTCTGTCGGCTGAAATCTCACAGAAGAACAAATGGTACAGACTCAAAATCCGTAGGAAAAACTGACAACCATGTAAACAGTGTCTAAACTCCAACTTCCAGACATCTGATTGAAATACTTCCTTCTTGAAAGTTGTTCATTCGCCTAGTACCTAAAACATATCAAAATTTCAGAAAAATCCAATGGTGTGATTGTCGCAGATGTTTAAAACACCAATCCAGTTTCCAATCCGCAAAATACTAGACAACCATTTTATGAGTATCAAAATTTCATTTTTAATAGCTCAGATCGAAATTGTTTCTTCACAAAAGTTGTTTGTTACCCTCTTGTCCATATTATACTAAAATTTGAGTTAGATCTAACAGTTTGATCTTCTCATAAGGTGTAGACACTACTCTTGGCACCAAAATTTACGGGAACCGTTTCGACTCTTTCGAAACTCATCGGAGGAGGAACACAAACTGGGACATATTGTTACTATCACTTCCTGGGTAACTAAAAATACTTAAGAGTTGTGAAAATAAAACTAAAATAAAATAAAAGGGATGAAACAAGAGGATATGGCATACAAAGAAAAAGAAAAGAAGAAAAAATGATGGAGACTTAATCATCACCTTTTTTCTATTTTTGATATATTTAAATGAATGGTGCTGGCTTAAAGCTCTTGTCACAAGCTTTATTTCCTTAAAGGCAATTTATTTACCATGGCTGGAATTACTGCCTATTGCTTTAATTTATTTATTGTACTTATATTTTGTTATGATGAGTATATATAGAACTTGAAGTTTCTTGATCCTCATCATATAAAATGATTGGATCTGAAGTTCCGTCATATAAAAGATTGGACCTGAAGTTCCTTGATCATCATCATACAAAAAAAATTAGACATAAAGTCCCTTGATCCTCAGAATACAATAAGATCAGATATGAAGTTCCCTGATGAGTACCATAATTTTTAAGTGTCGTAGTGCCATAACTTAATTGTAATAAAGGCCATAAGAGCCTCAGTCCATAGACTTTAAATAAGGACCAGAAGTTCCTTGATTCGTATAAATGATGATATAATCCATGTACAATTGAGTACATGCATGAATTCCGAAAATATGAATTAAAGATCTCAGGAATAATTGTGGACTAGTCCAACCAAAATGCGGATCATTTCTATATTTTATGGTCTTAGTTGATGGATCTACTCGATGGTCACATGTTTGCCTATTGACTACTCGAAATGCAGCATTTGCGAGACTCCTTGCTCAGATAATTCAATTACGAGCATAGTTCCCAAATTATCCTATTCGACTTGATAATGCTGGAGAATTTACTTCTCAAACTTTTTATGATTATTGCAAAACTGGGCATTGATGTTGAATACCATGTTCCTCATGTCCATACTCAAAATAGTTTAGCAGAAGCAATTATTAAGCGGCTAAAATTGATTACCCGTGCTCTACTCATGAAAATGAAATTGCAATTTTCTACATGAGGACATGTCATTTTACATGATGCATCATTAGTTCGACTGAGACTTGTTGCCAATCATCAATACTCCTCAGTACAACTCGTGTTTGGGCACTAGCCAAACATTACACATTTACGAGTTTTTTGGTTATGTTGTCTATATGCCTATTGCACTGTCACAATGTACTAAAATGAAACCTTAGCGCAAACTGGGAATTTATGTAGATTTGATTCACCATCTATCATTCAATATTTGAAACATGTTTACTGTTAGGTTTGCGAATTGTCACTTTGATAAGATAGTTTTCCCACCATTGGGGGGATAAAAGACCATTCCAGAAGAACAATGAGAATTGACGGAGATGTACCCACCTTGTCTTATTTTGATTCACAAAGCAATCAATGTGAAAATGAAGTGAGAATAATTGTTCATCTTCAAAGTATTGCCAATTAAATACCAAATGCATTTAATGATGCAATGAAAGTGATAAAATCACATAACAGTTGCAAATGTGCCTGCAAGAATTATGCCCCTGTTAGACTCAAAAGATTCAGTCATTCAAAAAGAGGAAGAATATGACACTACTAAACTATTGCATGCTAGAAGAATGATAGTCGCCGCATGGATACACGTCCTGAAAGGACAATGGGGGGGGGCATGGTAATTTTGATGTCTCATGCATGAAGCGTGATAGACATATAGGTTCCAATGACTCAACTTTCAGAAGTGGAAATTAAAATCCAAGCTCTATATTGCTCAAGAGGAGGTTATGATCCGCATTTTCTAAACTATAACTGTCCTGGAAAAGGCAGTGTAATGCCCTTAAAGAGGCAATAGATATCCAAAGAAATGAAAAGCTTTTATGCATGTGCATGAGAATATGGGATCATGGATTGATGATAACCAATAGTAATTTTGGTTTTTACAAGTAGCTACTATATACTAGATTCATCAATGAGGTATGTTGATATTGAGTCACATTTTTTTGTTAGTTGACGAAAGGAAAAATTATTCGTAAAAATGGAGAGGCAATTCCATTACAATTTTGTAAGAACATGGAAAAGTGGACGTGTATATATATATAATACAAATAGCCAAAACATGTTGAACCAAGAAGGTTACATATGAGCATTTGTAAGACAATGAAAACACTTACATGATATGACACAAGGTTACTAATTGAAACTTGAAATTATGATATACTTCTATAAATGAGTTCATATGAATGGAGAATTATAAATGAAGGGTTGTGAGATGCCCACATCATATCTCCATAAGTAATTCCCTCAAGTATACATAGGAGAAAATTGCTCTGTATAAGTTCCAAAAGGGTAATGTGTCAGGAAGTGTAGAAAATCCATGAAGTATTCAACTTGCTTGAAGTAAGCCCTAGAAGGGTAAAACACAAATTACTCAATACCATTGGATGGTATAAATTGCCTTAATGAGTTCTTTAATTATGATATTATTGCAACATACTAAATCATTTGCAATAGTTAATGATATTAGATTATGACTCCTGAATTTAAGTTTTATAGGAAATATTGTCTCGAGCTGCAAATCGAATAATATGCCAATACTCTTATCTTTTAAAAGGTGAGTTACAACTACAAAACAATTAAAAAAAAATGAAGAAGGAAATGAGCTTTCACAAGGGTTGCTCATGTGAAGTCTCAATACTTGACAGAACCCCAGAAGGGGGAAGCACTAGAGACTGATCATGTGGAACTTCAATACGTTCAACTACACCACTGTTTCAACTACACCACTGTTGTCGACAAGCGTAAAGGAAATAGTCCCAACAACACCACTATCTACTATTGGAAAATCCCTATATATGTCGACATCCGTCTTCCATGGCAAGGCAGACCTGCAAGGATGCCTCACTCTTCCTCTTATCTGAGAATGCATCTTCAATAAAGCCTTTTGAATACTCATCTTTCTTCTTCTCCGAGAATACCTCTTCAACCAAGTCTGTTAAAATGCTCAACTCATTTCCTCAGCAAGAAAATAGTTTTGATCGAGAAATTTTATATCAGCATCAATTTCTTCAAGAGTAAAAGTATCTCATATTATCATAATTGAAAGCAAAAATATCTTATATTATGTTTTTTCCTTGTCTTTTCCTTTACTCTTGCTCTTACCTGCAAGACAAAGAGAAAGAGAGCAATCGTCGGAACCTAAAATCAAACGTTCGATCTGAAATTGATTGCCTGAAACCTTTCCCTAATTGCTTAGATTGCATTCCTCTTGAGTAGTCATCTTCAAATGTTGTTAGGTCTCGGATTTCCACAACAAATACCTCAGAACAATTGATATAATGTTGGCTCATTACACTGAAGCTGCCAAGCATGGATAAGCCGCTAAGAAGTGATGTTTTGAAAGATCATTTAAAGGCAAATGTTGCACTCCACTTCTGCTATGTAAGAGACTCAAACAGAAGAATCAATGATGAGCCTACAGAAGTTCAAGTATTGCATCAACACGCATCATCCTAAAGAATTTGAAATCAGGGGGAGCATCCAAAAACAGATCAAGATTTTAACAAGGCAACTGATGTTGATATATTAGCATCTAGGGAGAGTGTTATGAAACTCTAATTGTGGATGCGTAAACATGCCACCCAAAGTGGATGTTTTAGGTGAAATAGTAAGTGTGGTGTCCTTTATGTAGTAAATGTGGCAAGTTTTGATTTGACATTTTGCCTATTCATTTGTCTATATAATCAAGGCCAAAGTATGACAAAAACACATCAATAAGATGAAGTTATCGAGGCAAGGAAAGAGAGGGAGAAGAGGGAAAGAATAGGGATAGTTATACTTGTACTCCTATTATTCTAGAGAATAAAGAAAGTACTATTGCTGCCCCTAAGACGTACTCCAGTTACACTGATTGTTGAGGAACCTCATAAATATTGTGTCTTATTTCATTTATTCCACTGCACACATAGTTCTGATTTTACAACACTCCCTTCTTTTCATGTATTTTTTGGTCTTGTTTTCTTGTATTTTGAGGGGTTAGATTTATGTCCCTCATGACTAGGTGTACAATTTTTTCAATATCAATAAAATTCTCCTTATACCATCAAGGTTTAAAAAAAAATACAAATCAAAATTCCAGACAATGAATCTTTAAAAATGATTTTCTGATGGATCAAATAAAAGGAGATATGAGGAACAATATCATCACCTTTTTAAGCTCTACCTTGACCTTCAGTAAGGTTGTTCACCCAAACGATCTCTCCTTGATGATCTCCAAGCCACCAAAATAAATGGCCTCCAACTCTCGACACCTTCTAAACAAGATGAGTGATGAAATTGACAGAGAACCGATAAGTGAGCACACTCTAGTTAGAGGCCAATTTTGATGTTGGGATGAGAAATCTAATATCTCCTCTCTTGCGAAAATACTATTTCTTAAAAGTCCTTTTAAAAACTCACTTTTGAAAACTCTCTATTTATTTATTTATTTTTTTGAATAAAAGTGCACACTTGAACTAGCACACCCGATGTGCGTAAATATTTATAGAGGTTTGTGTCACAACACAAAGCCTAGAAAATATCTTCTCAAAATTTAGTCATACAATATATTTGGGCCTTTTTTGATTCAACATGTTGGAGGCACTCAAGTCCTCAGCATGTTCGAAGCATCCTACTTGAATGGTTATAATTATGTCACGTCAACATCTTCTATTGATTTTAATTTATAGAGATAATAAGACAGAAACAAAGTGTGAGAGGATGGGAGGGAAGGAGGTTCAAATGGTGTTGAAGGATCAGGAGGCTGAATTAAGCAACAAAAAGCTCGTGTTGCTTGCGAGACAAGTTTTGAAAGAATAAGGGTTTGAGCAGCACCCTTTTCTCTTCTGCAATGATGAGAGTGTTGATGCTACTGTCTTGTAAAGAAAACAAAACTTCTTCTACAAGTTGTATTTCATTTTCTGTCAATAACAATTACATGGATGTATGTATATATAGCCTTGGGCTCTTTACATTTATGCCCTTAACTAAACTGTTACAATTCTAACTAACCACACCTAATAACAAAACTAACAACATTTAGTTTTTACAAACTATGTTTTCTCAACAGATACAGATGATTGATCATCTGTCCTAATACACCCCCTCAAGCGAGAGATGGAATCAGAATTGATGCCAAGAGGAAGCTTGGAACACAAGTAGCGGAACCTGGTTTTGGACAAAGACTTGGTGTGGAGATCAGCCAATTGATCTTCACTGCAAACAAACTGCACTTTAAGCAGACGAGCTAAAACCAGTTCACGAATGTAGTGGTAGTCAAGTTCAATATGCTTAGTACGAGCATGAAAGACGGGATTGGAAGCTAAGGAGATGGTGGAGAGGTTATCACACCAAAGAGTAGGCAGCTGAGGAAGAGAGCAGTGAAGATCACGCAAGATTTTACAGACCCAAGTAAGTTCTGCAGCAGTGTGAGCCAGAGACCTGTACTCTGCCTCGGTGGAGGAACGAGCAACCGTGCTTTGTTTCTTAGCACTCCAGCTAATGAGATTGGAACCAAGAAACACACAATAGCCACTAGTGGAGCGCCTATCAAACGTGCAACCAGCCCAATCAGCATCTGAGTATGCGGAGAGAGCAACAGAACTTGTGGTAAACCATAGGCCTTGGGAAACAGAACCCTTAAGGAAACGAAGAACACGTTTAGCAGCTTGAAAGTGCTGGTCGCGCGGAGCATGCATAAATTGGCATAACTGATTGACAGCAAACGCAAGATCAGGGCGAGTCCAGGTGAGGTACTGAAGTCCTCCAACCAGAGACCGATAAGCAGTCGGATCAGAGAGAAGAGACCCACTGTGATCCAGTTTCTGGGAGCCAAGAGGTGTGCAGCAAGGCTTTGCACCCTCCATATTAGTCCGCTTGAGAAGCTCAAGTAAATATTTGGTTTGGTGAAGGAAGATCCCTGTAGTAGATCGCTGTACTTCCAACCCCAGGAAGTAGTGTAAAGGACCGAGATCCTTCACTGGAAATCTGGCACTAAGCTGTGTAATAAACTGATGACAGAGATTAGAGTTAGGTCCAGTGACAAGAATGTCATCCACATAGACAAGAACTATAACCAAGTGAGGACCATTCAGTACAAATAAAGAAGCATCAGAGGAGGATTGAGTGAAACCAAGAGTCTGTAATGCCTGGAACAGTTTATCAAACCAAGCCCGATGCGCTTATTTGAGACCATACAAGGATTTTCTGAGCTTGCAGACATGACTGGGAAAGAGAGGATCAGTGAAACCAGGAGGTTGCTGCATGTAAACATCCTCATGTAAGTCGCTATGAAGAAAGGCGTTGCTAATATCCAATTGGTTTAAAAACCAATTGTGTTGGACAGCAAGGGTGAGCAGAATGCGAATAGTAACCGGTTTAGCAACCGGGCTAAAAGTGTCGTGAAAATCAACCCCTTCTTTTTGATGAAAGCCCTTGGCTACAAGCCGGGCTTTGTAGCGATCGACAGTACCATCAGCCTTGGTCTTGATGCGGAAGACCCACTTGCAGCCTACAACGTTTTGAGTAGAATGAGAAGGAACTAAAGACCAAGTTCCTGTAGAAATTAATGCATTATATTCATCTTGCATAGCAGCTCGCCAGTGAGCATGCTTGGAGGCCTGTAAATAGGTGTTGGGAACAAAATCAAGAGGAACAGGGAAGGGATGTTTAGTCGCTGCATACACCTTCGGTTTGTAAATGCCTGCCTTAGATCTGGTGACCATAGGATGAGCATTATCAGAAACAGGGAGAGGACAGCGTGCAGATGGAGAGACAACAGAGCTGCCTGGATGACAGGTTGCAGAAGGAGAGACAACAGAGCTGCCAGGATGAGAAGCACCTGTAGGTGGAGAGACCGCAACAACAGCATCAGGGACTGAGGAACTCGGGCTAGGAGAAGATGAAGAAGCAGCAGCAACAGGAAGAGGCTGTTGAGTATACTTGTTAAAATAAAGATCCATGGAAGAAGAGGAGACTGGAGAAACACTTGCAAATGGAGATGGAGGAAGAGGCAGGGACTGAAACGGATATGTATCTTCATTAAAAACCACATGTCTGGAGATGTAGATGCGATTGTCAACAGGATCAAAGCAGCGATAGCCTTTGTGTTGAAGGCTATAACCTAAAAACACACAACTCTTGCTCTTAGCAGCCAATTTGCTAGAAACATAAGGTTTGAGCCAGGGGAAACACTGACAGCCAAATACTTTGAGTTTGGAATAATCCGGATGCTGATGGAAGAGAATTTCCCAGGGAGACAGGGTAATACCAGAGATGGGCAGGCGATTAATAAGGTATATAGCAGTGGAGAATGCTTCAACCCAAAATACATGAGGGACATGAGACGCCACAAGTAAAGTCCGAGCTGTTTCAACAAGATGCCTGTGCTTTCTCTCAGCACAGCCATTTTGTTCAGGAGTGTGTGGACAGCTAAATTGATGAAGTATACCATGTGTACGAAGAAAAGATGCAAAAGAATGACCAGTGAACTCACCCCCTGAATCAGAACGCAGGACTTGTATTTTATTGCCAAGTAAATTTTCAACATAGGTTTTGAAGACAACAAATGTAGAAAATACATCAGATTTTGCCTTTAAAGGGAAAAACCAGCTATATCTACTAAAGTCATCAACCAAGAGTAAGTAATACTGAAAACCACTGCTAGATTTAATAGAAGCAGGTCCCCACAAATCACAGTGCAACAATTGAAGACTGCGAGTTGTAGTGGAAGAAGCCATTCCAAAGGGAAGCTTGTGGTTCTTAGCTAAAGCACAGTCTGAACAGAAGAAGTCAACCGTAGACTTGCCATGCACTGCAAGTGAAGTAGTAGAGATGACCCTGCGAAAAATGGAAGAAGAGGGATGACCCAAGCGTCGATGCCAGACTTGAACAGGAGCCTTTACACTGAGAAAAGCAGAATGAACAGGAGGAGAAGAGTTACTGGAACTTGGCAGTGGATAGAAACCATCTTTAACCATTCCCCGCAAAAGCGTCCTCCCCGAAATACGATCCTTGACAGTGGATCCATAAGGGTCAAGAGTTAAAGAACAGTCATTATCCTTAAGAAATTGATAAGCAGATAAAAGATTATGTGCCATGGAAGGAACATGAAGAACATTCTGCAGTTTAAAAGAGTGATGAGGAGTGTGCAGAGTAGAAGAACCAACATTATGAATGGATAAACTTTTACCATTGCCAATATACACTTTGTCCTCGCCAGTGTAGGGAGTGGGAGAAGAAAGATTAGCAACATCATTGGTGATGTGAGATGTAGCGCCGGAATCAATTAACCACGGCTGAGAAGATTTTGCAGAATGATGCACACACATGGCAGCAAGCTTAGCCGGAGGAATACGACCACAGATTTCAGGGTTCATGCAATCGAAACAATCAATAGCCTCATGACTAGTAGAACCACAAATCTGACAAGGGGCTTTGAAGTGAGAGGAACCTGAATGATTTCTGGAGCCTTGATATATCCGATGACCGCGATTAGGAGAGAAATTACCACGATGATTGCGATTGCCCCGATTAGAAACAAATTGGCCCCGAGGAAACTTGCCACGATTAGAGTTGTATCGAGAAGCAGATTGAAGAGGAGAAAACTGAGCAGCAGATGGAGTAGGAAGTAGAGGAGGCTGAGATTGCACGGAGAAGGCCTGAAAAGGTTCAACCACAGAGGCGACTGTTTTTCGTCGAGCCATAGAAAGTTCCTTAGTAAGTAAGAGACCGTGAAGTTCATCAAGAGACGTAGAAGACAGGCGAAGCATGATAGAGTCTATGAATGACTCAAACTCATCAGGTAAACCATGTAAAGTAGCTGCAATGAGATCACGATCAGAAACAGAAGAACCCGCAGCATGTAATGAATCTGCAATTTCCTTGATTTGCTGTAGATAGACAGAAATAGAATTGGAGCCTTTTTGAACCGATTGAAGACGAGAGCGCAATTGATGAATGTTAGCCTCCGAAACACCACCAAAACGCTGTTCAAGTTTCACCCAAAGCTCGCGAGACGACGAAACCCCAACCGTGAACGGAATGATCTCTTCAGAAAGTGTGGAATTCAACCAGATCAGAAGATTCTGATCTTTTTCATACCACTCCTCAGCAGCAGGATTCAGCGAGCGATCTGCCAAGAAAGGTGATGGACAGATCTCAGTGCCATCAATCACACCAAGAAGCTTGTACCTTCGTAAAATAGGAGCAAACAACGCTCGCCATGGAAGATAATTGGAGCTTTTCAATTTGATCGGCACCATGCTTCCAATGTTGTGAATCGTAAGAGAAGTATACGAATTCAGAGAAGGAGGATGAGAAGTCAAATTAGGGTTTGGAGACGATTCAATTGGGGACGATTCAAATGGAGAAGCCATAATCCCAGAAAATAAGAAGCAATCAACAAACAGAGAAGAGATCGGAGAAGGAAAATCAAAGAATCAGAGTTGAAACAACAAGAAAACGATCAGAAGAAGATCGATCGATGCGGAAGGTGGAAAGAAAGCTGTGAAGCGAGAAGGCGAGATACCATAAAGAAAACAAAACTTCTTCTACAAGTTGTATTTCATTTTCTGTCAATAACAATTACATGGATGTATGTATATATAGCCTTGGGCTCTTTACATTTATGCCCTTAACTAAACTGTTACAATTCTAACTAACCACACCTAATAACAAAACTAACAACATTTAGTTTTTACAAACTATGTTTTCTCAACAGATACAGATGATTGATCATCTGTCCTAATATCTTGTGGCAATCTCAGACTGACTCAAGCTTATGAAACATATACTGGGTATGATCTGAGTTTTCAAGAAAACAAAGTATATTATTTATTCTTTCATTGTACAAATAAAGAAGGCACTGAAATTGCTACTTTCTAGTGGCAACTTCAGAGCTCAAGTTTATCAGAATTGTCTGAAAATCTGTTGTTTCTTTGTTCATCCCAATTCCGCATCTATCGAGTTCTTGGGTTGAATAAATTTTGTACTCGTTATGTCAATATTAAAGAACAATCACAAAGCTTCTTCCATTATATATTCAAGAATAAAATGTAGCTATACAAAAGTAATATGAAAAATGTATCAAAGCCAAACAAATTAAACAAAATGTATGAAACCAAAAACAAAAACAAGACGAAGAGAGAGGACAAAATTTGTCTCTCTAACTTCAGCTGTAATGTTGTACACTCAACTATCTATTAACATTTTGCAGGTACAGTGAAATTGCTTATCTCCTTTGGAAGTTAAGGTACTTGATGCCGTAGGCAAAGACGAAGAAGAAGAGGAGGACCCAACCAAGATGAGCGATGACAACAGGGATCAGAAAATCGTAGTCAAAACCTAAGTAGCTCTTGAGGAATACATCAATTCTTTGTGGTTTTTGAATTGGACTACTGACCTCAGTCTTCATGTCACCTACTTGAGATGTGAAGATACCGTAAATTGTCCAGGCAACGGGTGAACCCCAGTAGTACCACCTCCACCAAATAGGAATTAGCTGCGGTATTAAGATTTATATTAGGTATACAGCAGTAATAGAGATGATCTGTAACAAGGTAAATAGCGTTTAAAAGAACTCGAAATGAGAAGAACAATCGAGTTTCAAATGACATACCGGCCTGGGAATGAGGAAGCCCGAGAACAAGTTCCAGAAACTCAAGAAGAATGACATAACAATTGCAGCAATTTGATGGCCAGGAGTCAGGGCAACAACCATCATTCCGTACATAGAGAAGTAGGTAAAGCACATGAAGATGAAGTAGTAGAAGTACAAAAACTTCTCCACCTTGAAAGTGTACCCAATCATGAAAAACAGAAGGCAGGAATAGACGAAGGTTTGGATTGCAACGTAAATTGTCTCAATAGCCACCTACAACACACCAATTTACAATATATGTCAATAACAAAGATATGAAATTCTAATGATTGTACAAAATCAAGCACATAATAAACATGTATATCTTTCAATATCTTTCAATATCTTACCTGAGCAAATGCATAAGGCAACTCTGAATACATTCCAGCTGCTCTTTCACGATAGAAAACTGTTCGTTCAACCGCAACCACGGATTGCACAGCAGATGCATTGCTAGCTCCAAGGAAAAGGACGGCGGAATAGGTAGCTCCCAAAAGATTGATCAGGTCTTGTTGTTGGTGTCTGTTCACAAGAATATATAAAGTTAAACACTATACAAGTCGCAGTGTTTGGAGAAAACATGCAACTGAATCACATTTCAAAGAAAAATGTGTAAGAAAGATCAGGCTAATAACAGAGTTCCTGAACTTACATCTTGTCTCCTTTGCCCCAGAAGATAACACCAAATAATACTCCAATGCAGATTGTCATGAAAAACCTAATGGCATTGTATCGTGAGTTTCTCCAGTACGACCAATGTTGTTTCCAGAAGCATGCCTTGCATTGTGTTACGAAGCTTTGGGAGTATTGGGTAGGGAAATAAAGATCGTTGGAGCCTGGTTCTGGCATGCTTAGTTCCTTGATAAGTTCTTGATTTCTCCTGAACAAACGAAACAAAGGGGAAGAAAAAAAATAATAATTAGTCCACACAGACAAGTGGATAACAACGATAGAAATGAAGAGAAAACACAACTACATGCAACTTACCTATATTGATCAGAGTTCGCAAATATTTCTGCAAAGTCCACATCATTTTGAGCCTCAATGGCAGCCGAGCTGACCTCCAACATCCAGGTAGCTGGATTGTAACCTTCTTTGATCTTTGCAACCCCTGGAATAGCCTGCAATGTATTAGTCAAACAATTAATCTCGCAGAGTAAAATGCATTTTGGATTACAGGAAATTGACCGGGGTGATTCAAGTAGAAACTTACCTCAAAGTATTCAACAAGTTTGTGAGACTGGCGACCTAGAGGACCGGCATAAATCACCTGCCCACCTCTTTTCATCAAGAAAAGCTGCAAGGCAAAATGAAATCAAGGTGAAATACTGTATGAGAAATAATGAAAAATTATACTGGTCACAGATTGAAAAATCAGTTTGTACCTCATCAAAAGCTTCAAAAATGTCAATGCTAGGCTGGTGAATTGTGCAGACAACAGTTCGTCCTGTATCCACAGTGTTTCTTACAGTACGCATAACAATGGCGGCTGCTCTAGCATCAAGACCTGATGTCGGCTCATCCATGAAGATGATGGAAGGGTTGGCAACCAATTCTACAGCAATAGTGAGCCTCTTTCTCTGCTCAGTTGAAAGTCCATCAACTCCCGGAAGTCCAACCAAAGCATTTCTCAATGGGTTAAGCTCAACCAAATCCATAACCTCATCAACAAACATCTGCAGAGTGGAAAGAAAATGGATAAATGAGACTCAGCATATGTTTATGGGAATGGAACAATTTATGAAGAGAACAAATGCTAGAGTTGCTAAAAGTATTTATCAATGGAAAATCAGGAAAATACCTTTCGTGTTTCGGTCTTGACATCTTGAGCAAGACGCAGCCAGGCAGAGTATAGGAGAGACTCATAGACAGTAACAAATGGTGAATGAATATCATTTTGTTCACAGTAACCGCTGACTCGAGCAAATGTGGCTTGGTTCTTTGGGTAACCAGAGATGGTAATACTTCCTTCAATGTACCCGCCGGTCTTTCTTCCAGCTAAGACATCCATCAAGGTTGTCTTTCCAGCACCGCTGACACCAACTAATGCAGTCAAAACACCAGGCCTAAATGCACCACTGACATCTCGTAGAAGTTGGAGTCGGGTCTCTTCAATCCCTTGGCTCTTCATTTCCTGGTAAAGACACAAAGAAAGTTAGCCTAAACAAAAATGACTTTGGAAAATGTTTAAATTCTGGCTTTCCTCGTTTAGAACTTCAAACTTCGGAGGAAAAGAAGTACTTACGGCAGGCATATCCACATAGTAATTCACATGGTTGAAAGCGAGTGAGAGGGGCTGGAAGGGTAAAATCATTCCTCGTTTGGCTTGATTATTTCCTTGAGAATTTCTTACTTGCATATCAATACCTGTTATTGATCATTATTTATTAGATGAAGAGAATAATTTGATAGCGAGGCTACTTTTCGAGATGAAAAGCATGTGCCATCTTTTAGAAACAAACATCCAGGTTGGGATCCACAAGAAATTATATTTTTACCTTCTGGATTGGATCGTCGCTTCTTATTCCTTTCAGAGTCTTCATCATTCTCAATTAGAGTTTTAGTTTCACTTAGAGCTGAAATTGAGATAATAATAAAACAGATAATCAGCACTTGAGCCATTTCGGTCTCACTACCTCATGACAGTAGAAAATTATTGACTTACGATCTAAGTAGGTCAGTGCTGCAATAAAGAGAAGATTGAAGAGAACAGTAAATCCGAAGAGCGCGCCAATACAAGTCCAATACCATGTCTCCGTAGTAAACAGTCCTCTTTCTCTCAGAAGTACCTTTCCAACTGTGTCTCCAGAGGCACCGGGGACAGACTGTGCAAAGGGATTAAAACTTTCATTAAGCTCAACCAGTTCGATTTAGATATGAAACTGTTATAATTATTATTAAGATATGGTGCGAATTATATATACGCTTCAGTGAACTTACTTGACTCCATCTTTTATCAAGAAACTCATTGATAGCAATTGCATTTTGCCCATACATCATAGGTGAAATATAGTAGCCCCATATCATCCATGACTTGATGTCATCTGCACAATGAAATGGGACATGTGAACATTTGATAACACGTGGAAGGGGTATCAGTCATCAATGCAATTATTTAGAAATCTGTACGGTGCTGGTATCAAATTTGTAAATGTCCTAGCTTACTTTGACAATGAAATGAGAAGGATTTCTAACCTTTAGCGACAACAAAACCTCCAAGGACAAACACCAGTAGCAATGTAAAGGAACCAATTGTGCTCGCAACAACCTCTGTTCTTCCAAGGGCAGCAATAAAACGGAAAAGGGAAAGTGCCACCTGATGTACACCGAAGAAAGCCAAAAACTGTTTGAAGAACCTGAACACATATACATAAGTCAGATTAAAGAATAACTTGATTGCATATCTTTCGTAATTTATTTAGCAGCACAAAAATGAAGCTTTCGAGAATGCTATGACTGATAAGATTGAAGCTTACCTACTGGCCGCAGGTGCAAACCCGATTGTGTAGTATGTTAAAAGAATCCATATCCCAGATTCCATCAATGAAATGGGGATTCTGGTTAGCGAAATGGGCAAGCCAAAAGCCCAGCCAGGATAAAACAACGCATCCCTTTGTTTAAAGAACACAGGAATCCTAAAAACTGTCATTGCAAGCTCTGCCATTCCATTAAACATGACGTTAATGAGACTGAAAAACAGTGCTCCCCAGAATTTTGCCGAATCTTCTGCTCTTCCAGCTTTCATTTCTGTTCTTAAGAATACCGTCAGAGCAATTGTAGCCATGATTGTTATCTGCGTAGTTTTGAATATGTACACGAAAGAGTTACGCTTCATCAGCAACCATTCCCTTGCAAAGCATGCCTTGAAGAGCTCCGTATTGGATATTCCATACTTATCCGTCACTAGAGCAGCAGGATGGACTGATCTTTTATCGTAAGGAACTCTTAGGTCTTCCACAAGACGTTGGCCAACATGAAAAGTGGGGAAAGCTTGAACGAAATCAGATACTGAAACATATCTGTAAGGTTGGTTCTTCTTATACCAGTATTGCTCTTGGTCTTTCTTTGATGTCACTTCTTGCAAGAAGTCTGCAACACCTTTTCTGTCAGGGCATCTGAAGCCTAGATATTTGAAGAACTCAAGCACATTCTCGCGTGGACCGTGGTACACAATCTGACCCTCAGAAAGAAGCATAATGTCATCAAACAGATCATACGTCTCAGGTGCAGGCTGCAAGAGAGAGATCACCATTGACACTTCCATAATATGAACCATCTGCTTCATGAACTTGACAATCTGAAAGGTTGTGGAACTATCCAGCCCCGTTGATATTTCATCCATGAAAAATGCTTTCGCAGGTCCAACCAACATTTCTCCTGCATTCACAATAGACATTGCGGATTAGAATACCAAGTAATAGTTTTGTATCTTAACCATCATTCCTATCATGCGAAGCAAAACCAACAATGGTTTCTTAAAAGTAAAAGTGCCAGTTGACAGAAACCAGATTGGTGCCTAAGTTTATACAAAATATTAGAAACACTAAACGTGCAAAAATCACACAGTCGTTATCTTAAACATGTCCAAACACAAATAGAAAGCGTAACATCGTGGAATAACTCAAATGACATCAGTAACATACCAGTAGTTACACGTTTCTTCTGTCCACCGGATATACCCCTTCTCATGTCATCACCCACCATAATGTCAGCACAGATATCAAGTCCAAGTATCTGTCAGAAAAATTAAAAGACGTTAGCCTTGTACGATAAGAATGATAGAACAACAATACAATCTTATGATTGATCAACAAACCTTGAGAACGTAATCTGTGATCAAACTAGTTTCCTGGCCAACCATAGATGTAGCTTTCATGAATGCATCAATTTCAGGATCCGGTTTGATACCTGAATCTTTCTCCCGTCTAGACAATTCTACCAGCAAATCATACCTGGTTCCAACTCCCAGGCAACGTCCAGAGAAATCCAATGTTTCACGAACTGTCATCTCACCATAATGAAGATCATGTTGGCTAATATAAGCAGAAGTTCTCTGAGGCACAAATTCATGGAATTCATGGCCACAATAGGTCACGTTCCCAGTTACCTGTTTATAACACAATTTGTCAGTACATTCGAAAATGTATACATGTACCCCGCATTAATCTATTGGATAACTCTGGTCAAATGTAAGGAGTTAGAGAAGATGACAAACCCTTAGATCCTTATCGAGTTTGCCAGCAAGTGCTTTTAGCAGTGTTGTTTTTCCTGATGACGGAGGTCCAAGAAGCAGCGTCATCCTGTAAAACAAAACAATAAGCTTAGGGATGAAATTTAAAAACAAAACTACTTCACCTGAGAAGCATACCAAAAGAATAGCTTCCGTCTTCTTCTCACAGGAACATGAGTTTGTTTTTTATGATCGACTAGTTTTTCTTTCATTGATGAAATAAAACTTACACCAGTCCAGTAAAGATGCTAGATAGGCAAAACATGAGCGTACCTTGACGGTTTAATAACACCGCTCACATCTTGGAGTATCTTGACAACTCTTTTCTTCGATTGTGAGAGTCCAATCAATCCAGCTAGTCCCTGTTCACGAGTATACAAATTTAGAAATCTAAGATCCGCTAGCAAAGCGTTATACTAAGAAGTAAGGCTCGGTATTAAAAGACTTTGAGACGATACCTCAAGCTGGTTCAAGGTGGAATTGAGCAGAGTTGGAAGTGCTCTGGTACCGACATATGCATCTCCCTCAATTGATATATTCTGGAATCTAACCTCAACCTTAGGAACCTCAATACCAACCCTGTTTCCAAATTCAAGAAACACATTTACAAAAATAATCCAAAATTCCAAACCAAACACAAATTTAGCAAAAACCAAGGAAAATAAAAATTATGTTTAATGATTGTAAAGCTTTAAAACTCCATTTCCACGGAACCCAATTGCCAAGTCAGTCACACATTTAAGTCAGAGTTTATGTTTTCTCAAACACCAACTAAAAAATGTTCAGATATTGGCACTTAGGTTCAAATCTGACGAGTTTGATATCAATTTACTCTCCCACAATGTAAATATATTGTTGTATCAAAATAACAGAAGTTTCAGATCGAAACCATAGTTCTTTTCCTTTTCCCCAAAATTTAAATCCAACTTTATTTTTTTTCCTATTGATTTTCTCATCAACCAAACAAACTACACAGAACACAAACCTGTCATTTCTGGCTCTGAGCCTTTGCAAGAACCTTTCATTGTCATCCTCCACAACCTTAAGTATGCTCTCCATCAACTGCTTCTTGTCTTGTGCCCCAAGATTCGCGACGTCGACTTCTTCAGTTACAAACCTCCCATTGCTCATGGCCTGCCTCAGCATCCCCCTCCTCATCCTATCATATGTGGGCAACCTTTCTATGGCCGCCCACTTGAGCTCCTCCTCCTCATCCTCCGCCTGCTGCCGCCCGCTCCTCTGGAACACGTCCGGTGCGTTCCACATTTCCCGAACACTAGTCGACCGCCAGCTCCGCCGGCTGCTCGACTGCCTGGCCAGACTTGACTGCCTGACCAGATCATCTCCGGCTAACGCCGCCGCCATTTTTTAACTCCCGAAAACGACCAAATCACTCGAAACTCGAGATTTCAATGATTGGGTTAGACAAACACAACCAAGTCAGACGAACCCAGTTTCAGAAAACCGATTGACCTCCTATGTTCAAAGTTGTTTGGACTGACCAAGTTGAAAATTTGATGATCAATAAACGAATGGATTTTTGTTTTTATTCTTTGTCTTGTCAAAACTCTTCACACTTTGCTACTTGGTTTTTGGTGAAGTTTGAGAAAATGTGAAGAGAGAGAGAGAGAGAGAGAGAGAGAGAGAGAATTCAATTCTGCCCCTGGAAGTAGGTCAGCATTATATAGACTAACAAAATCGTAGCCGGACAAATAAGAAAAGAGAGCGAGAGAGAGAGAGAGTCGTCCCCCTCCAACTGTATTTTGTCTTACATATCATTTTTATTTGATATTAATTATTAATATTTTAGTTTCTTGTGATTGTTGAGAATGGATGCTTAGTCAAAACTCGGACGAATTCCATCGTTTCATGCCGCGGTTGGGTTCGGCGAATGTGCGGAGGCACAGATATGACCACCTCCACCATCCCATGCTTCGCGTCTATGATATGTTATTGTAGGATGGGTCATGGTGACCGTTGGATTTGGACAAGTTTATTAATCTTACGGAACTACATTTCAAATAAATTCTTTTATCCAATGCTTGTATAAGAATAAGTCCTTGAGTTGGGACCACCAAATACGTAACCGTCCGGCCTTAGACACAAAATAACCCATCAAGCCCCTTGAATTTGAGAGTAGCCCGGTCAACGCACTTCCGGCCCATCGGTTGTAGTCTGGTTGTCTGTACTAAAAAAATTCAAATATATTCAGCACTTGACACAAAAGGGTGATATTCGAGAGTGACGTGGTATAAAAATTCAACAAATGGGCACTTGCCACAGAGGGGTGTGATCTGTGGTATAAAAATTCAACAAATACGCACTTGACACAAGGGGGTGTGATCTGAGAGTGGCGTGGTATTTACAAATGAATACGTGAATTGGCTACTACGCTCTTTTTTTTAGTACATTGATATTTTTACATAAGGAGAATGAGAGTTCGGTAAAACCACATAATAGACAGTCTAATTTGGTATTGAATTCGTCATCATTCGAACATACGACAACTCACTTCCAATTGAAAAGGAATACCATCAGACTATAGTACTAAGGAGCAATAGGCTACTACACTTAAGCATTCATGTCGTATGAGTCTTTCTGGTTAATAATATAATATTGAATTTTATCGTCATCTTGTTAATAATATAATATTATATGAAGAAAAACGTATATATAAAATATAATTGACACAACGCTATAACTACGCATGTCATGTTGTATTTCTGGTTAACCCAAAAAAGAGTCTCTCTTCCTATACGAGGGTGTTTGGTCCTTGCGTAGGGCTACATTATGCCAGAGGGTGTCAAGTCCATGTTCCAGCGACCGTAAATTTTGACATCGGAAAACTGCTGTATTTTGTTGACAAATTCTAGGCAGTGTTGTACTCGATAATTAACTTTTCTTTGAGGAACAGATAAATTAATACAGTAAATGCTCATTCCTGTCTGTTATTTATTTTATAACATGAAACGCTATTTCTTGTCTTGGTGGGAAAATGTTAGGATATTGGATCCACGCGATTAACGATTACTGAGCTCGTGAGAATATTCTGTTAGGTTACTATCAGCGGTGACCTTCCCCTTAATCATTGGAAGACAGCGAAGAGGGTACCCAGTTACCATAATTTGTGCGGAAGTTGGCAAGCATTCTCAATTCTTTATGTGATATATAACAATGAGATTACTACGTGATCAGTAACGAAAATTTCTTAATTAGCATCCTTATAATAAAATAGTTAGTGAAATTCATCTCATCGTACTGTACAGTTGTTCGTAGGCGATTATTGCCCGCGTTTCGTGTTCAAATCTTTTTGTTTTTTTTTTTTTTTGTTTTTATATAACTTAAAATATTTATATCATTTAAAAAACAGATAACTTGAATCAATGAAGTTTAATATCGAGTATGACCCATAATTTTTCTCCATGTTTAATATATATATAGGTATATGACTTCTTTTTTTAACAAATATAGGTATGTGACTTTGATTTTCTCAAACATCAACAAATATAGGATTAGTTGAACTAATCCTAACGGGTGTTTGGTTATTGTAGTAGAATGAAAATCGGAGATGACATCATGAGAAGTATTATGCAATCGTTCATATATATATATATATATGTGTGTGTGTGTGTGTGACTTGGTTGAAAACTAGAATCAAGTTTCAAATCAAACTTGAATAATATTAGGGATCATGCCTTAAAGGTCTTAGTGATGCTTAAGTTCTAGAATTCAGGATCTAGGTATGGGGCTCCGGACCTAGAGTTTTAGGACTCGAGTCCAAGATTTAGATCAACCGTTCAAGGGATCGAGTCCAAGACCTAGGTTAACCGCTCCAACTTTGAGGTTCATGTTCGGAGCATCGGAGATCCGGATATGGCATCAAGTAAAGGTTTAATGCTTTGGGGTTCAGTAAGTTTGAAGGACAATAATCAAGATACCATTTAGACTTTAATAAGGTATAAGTGTTCGCTCACCTGCAAGAGCTCCAGGCGACCTTTCAAATGCTTCAACGACCTTTATTTAACCGGCATTAAAGCATCTCGAAATGCTCTTTTGAAGAAACTCTGAGCTGTGAATACGATGATGGAAGACTGTTTCATCGCCTAAATTCATCAACTTAAGAACCGGTAGAGAAAATATCATGCAACTAGAGTTATATCTCATTGCTTCTACTATACTCATCAAGAACTATGTCATTCCCTTCCACATTGACGAGCGAGTACGAAGTTCAACTGCATAGTGTATGCGTACTGACTTTTATACTACTAGTTACTCTTGTCACCTTTTGTTTCGCCTATTCTTTCTTTACTTGCTAGTCTTTTACCAAATGACCATGTGATTCTAATTTCTGTTTGTTATTGTCTTTATACATATAGTTATAAACTTCTTATTTAAATGTGATTGTGTAAATCCTAGATTAGATTTGATTCTAGTTATTCTTTCCTATTAAGACTTGTATTCCTTGAAGTAAAATGATTTCTTCTTTCCCTTATTACTATAAGTAAAGGCACTGCCTAGGGGGAATAACACATCATCTACACAACCTTACACACACATCTCTCTCTCTCTCTCTCTCTCTCTCTCTCTCTATTTTCTCTGTGCCACCGACCCCCTTTCCCTTGTCAGTTAAATATAGGCCATAACGTTATCAGCACGCTCCTATTGTTGCACTTAGGAATCTAACATGAAAGTTTTCTGCATCAAACCAGTTCATCAATATCATCACACAATCAGGTTCTTTCAAAACAACAGTTTTTATCTCGATATTTTTGCAGCCCTAATAGCATGAACATTCA
Organism: Pyrus communis; assembly: GCF_963583255.1. NCBI lineage: Eukaryota > Viridiplantae > Streptophyta > Magnoliopsida > Rosales > Rosaceae > Pyrus > Pyrus communis. Next base: position 16,084,931 of record NC_084810.1, on the reverse strand, counting down.
CCATAATGCATGACCTAACTTTAAGTTTTTCAAATTTTAGATTCTACATAAATTATGTATGCATTATATCCATAATTGTCGAATTATGTGAATTGATATTTGCCATGAATTGCATCAAATATATGTTCATTCATTAAATTATTTAATTAAATATGCATTGAATTAATTGAAAGAAAAAAAATCGTAAATTTTTAAGGTTCTTCGAACCCATGACCCGAGCCTACACCGGAGCCAGAAGCTCCACGCCTTTGGAACCTAGACCCACGACGTTGTTTCGACGTTGTCCACCTACCAAACTCTTAACGCCTTTAACGGCGTCCCACGCATGGCTTGCAGCCATGCCTTGCCATCCTCAATGACATGCAGTCATCGCCGACTTTGATTTTGGTCGTGATTCATATGAATCTCCATGGATATGAAAACCCCAAATTCGAATATGAGGGTTTTTGGTTTATGGACATCGAGATTTGCCCTTTTCTTTTTTCTCCGTCACATCATCGAATTCCATGTCAAACCCTTGACTCGTACCGAGTACTTTTGACCAGAACACAGTCGTCTAAAGCAACGACGCTGGCTTTCATCCTCGGTGACCACACCTAATGATGTTGGGGTGTTCTTTTGGCTGAAACCAAGTCCAATTGGGTTGGCCTTCTCGGCTTGCAATGAAAATTTGTTCAGACTGGGCTCGCCTGATGAGGCCCAAGTTCACAGCTCGACCAATGCGCGACACCAGCCCATAAGGCTATGGTGTCCCTGCGCCCCATATGCACCTGATCCTAGCACCATGCTGGTGCATCGGTGCACCTGGATTACAATGCATCTGAGCAGTGCCCATTTGGGCCTCTGTTTTTGGACCCTGTTCTTGCAACCCGTTTGCTGCTAACAAGCTTGCAGCCCAAATTCTGTTTGGGGCCTGATCAACCCATGTCTATCAAAGCCAAATTTTTGGGCCTAAACCATGGTACAAATTTGCTCAGCCCACCCGTGTGCTTTGGTCCATGTTTTTTTGGGCCCCGAGCTTAATAATTTGGGTTTTATAATTGTTTTCACCCAAACTTTAAATTTGGGCCGAAGTCCAAATAATTAATTCAATTATAATTCTAGACCTGAAGTTCTATTTGCATATTTTCTTGTTGCATATTTCTATATATATATATATATATATATATATGTATGTATGTATGTTTGTCTGCAGGAACATATGAACCTGAAGTCCATAATTATTTCGAAACCTGAAGTTTCTAGAAACATGCCTTGTTCGAAAACCTGAAGTTTTCCTTAAAAACATCACCCATGAAAACCCAAAGTTTTTTCATGCAAATTTAAACCAATACATGTCTATTACAACCTGAATGTTTTACACCTATGTGAATGGATTGATTTTTTTTCTCCATTACACTAACCACATCTTGTCCATTTATTTTATGATAGGAACATGTCGAATTTGAACAAAATTGACTTCACTGCTTTAGAGGTCTTTGGAAGAAACTACCTCAAGTGGGTCCAAGATGTGAAGCTCCACCTCACCGCAAAGCATTTGTGTCCCGCCATTGAAGATGAGGCGGACAACTCGATTGGCGAAGCTGAGAAAGTCACTGCCATGATCTTCATCCGAAGATATATTCATGATGCACTGCAAACCGAGTACTTTGCTGAGGATGATCCACGAGCACTCTAGGTCGCTTTGGCTAATCGCTTGGATCACCAAAAGACCATATTTTTGCCTGAAGCAAGACATGACTGGCAGTATTTGCGCTTCCAAGACTTTAAGTTTGTGAATGAATGTAATTCTGAAGTTTGTCAAATTTGATCACTTCTCAAGTTCTATAACGAGACCTTGATCGAAGAGGATCTCCTGGAGAAGACCTATTCGACTTTCTCTGCTACTAATATTGTCATGCAACAACAATATAGAGCTCAGAAGTTCTCTAAGTTTTCGGATTCGATCTCTGTTTTACTTCTCACCGAAAAGTAAAATCAATTGTTGATGAAAAATCATCAAGCTCGACCTACTAGGGCGACTGCTGTGCCTAAAGCACATTATAGCATAAACAAACGCCCAAAACGCCAAAATAGGCATGGTGGGGGCGACCAGAAGCCACCCCGTCAAGGTCAATAGAGCCAAGGCCCATCTAAAGGAGAAAATTGAGCCCAGAAGCACCCTAACCTTGCTTCGAAGGCCCTAAATTTCATGAATAAGGGCAAAGCACTTGAAACCTTGGATGTGGACATGTGTTATAGTTGTGGTTCAAAGGACCATTGGTCTCATATTTTCTGACCTCCCCAGAAGGTTGTAGCTGAATATCATTCTTGTCGTAAGAAGTTTGAATCAAACTTTGTGCAAGTGGATGAACAAAAGAGTACTAAGATAGAGGTTTCTGACTTTCAGGAGGATACCACCCCTATGGAAGATTAGAATCTGAGACATAAACTATTTTCTAGTTGAAATTTAGACAATGTGGCCGGATTCCACCTAGTGGCCGACCTCCCCTTGTTTTTTGGTTTAATTTTGAACAAGTTTCCTTTATGCTTGGATTATTTGTTGGTGATTTGTTTTAGGATATTAAGTTTTAATTAATTACCATCCTTGAATACTTAAATTATTTTGAATGGATATTTGTTTTTAGAACTTTTATGCATGTGACCGATTCAAATTAATTTTTATTTTTAGGTATGACTAGTGGGAAAGTTAGTTGTCTGGCAGATAGTGTAATCACACACACCATTTTGCATGAACGTATCTATTCCACTAACTTCATACCTAAGAATGCACATCTGACAAACCTCTCAGGCCTATCTAACCTAATCGAATGATACGGTAAGGCACGTATAATGTTGTCCAATGGTACAATCTTGACCATTGATGAGACACTCTATTCTTTGCGTTTCGGAAGAACGTTGTTGAGTTTCAAGGACATTAGAGATAATAATTACCACACTGAAACCTATGTAGAAAATGGAGTTGAATTTCTATGCATCACTTCCTAAGAATATGGCCATAAGCATATTCTAAAGAAGATGGAGCATATATCAAGTGGTCTGTATACTACGACCATACGCCCTATAGAAAGCCATTATATGGCCGGCCCTAACTCTGGGACTGCGCATGAAAATATTTTTAAATATTTTTTTATGTTTTTATGTTTTCTTTTTATGCAATGTAAATTTTTATTTTAATATAAATAAAAAAACTCAAACCTAATTAAACATTAAATGAATTAACAAAACTAATTTATTATCCCAAATACAAATTATCATTAATGTAAATATTAATACTCATCCACATAACATAAATTTATTAATTAAAATAAATATAAAGTCCTAAAAATCTTATTTCATATATAAAAAAAAATGCAATTTAACTTCAATCCTCCTCCTCCGGGGTAGCAGCACCTTGCTCCTCATCTCGCAGTACGCCAAACTTCCACTGACGAACACTTTTGCATAATCGTTTGGGACACCCTGGATGAATAACGATGTGCCATATCCTTAAATCATCACACGGGCATCCACTAACCCAAAGTTTAGGTTCGATTCAAGGAATCGCATGTCAAACCTGCTCTATGGGAAAGCTTATTATTAAGCCTTCTTATGACAAGATTCATTCGAATCCTTTTATTTTTCTACAAAGAATTTAGAGGGACATTTATGGAACGATTACCCTCCATGCAGACCATTTAGATATTTTATGGTTTTGGTTAATGCTTCCACATGTTGGTCACACGTGTGCTTGTTGTCCACAAGGAACGCTACATTATCCAAACTGTTGGCTTAGGTTATCAAGCTCAAGGTTCACCACCCTAATTATTCGATCAAATCTATTTGATTGGATAATGCTGGAGAATTCACATCTAAAACTTTTGATGATTATTACATGTTGGTTGAGGTTGAAGTTGAACATCCAGTACCCCATGTTCACACCTAGAATGGCCTAGTAGAGGCATTCATTAAGCGCGTACAAATGATTGCTCGATCGTTGGTTATACATACCAAGCTCTCGATCGCTGCTTAGGGCCATGCAATATTGCACGCAGCCATGTTGGTTCGCCTGAGGCCTGTTGCAACCCAACCATATAACGCCCTTCAGTTGGTTACCAGATACAACCGTGACATATCGCATATGTGCATTTTTTATTGTGCAGTCTATGTGCCGATTTCGCCGCCCTTACATACGGGGCCTCAGCGAAGGATGGGAATTTATGTTGGATATGATTCTTCTTCAATCATTCGTTACTTAGAACCTTTAACAGGCGATCTGTTTACCATTTGTTTTATGGATTGTCACTTCTATGAGACAATCTTCACGTTGTTAAGGAAAGATAATAACGTCAATGTTCCTGAAGAATGACGCGAATTATCGTGGACGACTCCCACTTTGTCTCATTTAGATCCCCACATTGCTCAGTTTGAAATTGAAGTGCATCGCATATTAGATCTTCAGAGCATAGCTCAGAGCATGCCAGATGCTTTCATCGATCTAGCGTGAGTGACAAGATCACATATTCCAGTTGCAAATGTGCCTGCAAAGATGGATGTACCAAATGTACGATGGATTTCCCTCTTGGAGGCCCGAGACGCCACTTTGGTCGATTCACGTACATTAGCAGCTAGCCAATCATCTGCCACTGCACAAAAGCGTGGCAAACCTCTTGGTACAAAGGATTCACACCCCCGGAAGAGGAAACCTAAGGCATAGGCACCTGAAGAAACTACCGTGAATCCGACTGTTGCCTACTTATTATATGCAACTCATGAAGAAATTCTAGATTACGGAAGCGTCCTTGAAGAGACAAATCCACCTCCCAAGAATCGTGAGATTTCTGTCCATTATGCTAGCTTGGATGATGTTTGGTGCAAAAATGAGATGATCGTCGATAATGCATTAATGTATGTAGTAGCTACTGAGATCATGTTAAGTGATAACATTGAACCCTGTTCTGTTGATGAATGTCGACGTAGAACTGATTGGTCAAACTGGAAACAAGCAATCCATGTCGAACTCAATTCACTTACGAAACGTAAGTTGTTTGAACCTGTAGCTCCTACTCCTCCACATGTGAAGCCCGTTGGCTACAAGTGGGTTTTCGTTAGGAAGCGTAATGAGAAGAAAGAAATTGTGCGTTACAAAGCTCGTCTTGGTATGTAAGGCTTCTCACAACGACCCGTGATTGACTATGGCGAAACTTATTCACCCGTTATGGATGTGATTACTTTTCACTACCTTATCAGTTTGGTAGTTTTCAAAAAACTGAGTATGCAGTTGATGGACGTAGTAACTACTTATCTCTACAGGTATCTTAATTATATAAAAGTTCCCGAGTGACCTACATTGATTGGATCAAATATTTCCAAACCCCGGAACACACTTTCAATTTGGCTGAGGCGTTCACTCTACAGTTTGAAGCAATCCATAAGAATATGGTATAGCCGTTTGAGTGAGTATTTGACTAGTCAAGGATATGTGAACAACTAACTATGCCTTTGTGTGTTCATTAAGAAGTTACATTCCGGTTTTGCGATTGTTGCAATTTATGTCAATGACATGAATCTCATCGAAACTCCTAAAGTGTTTGCGAGAACTGCCATGCACCTGAAGTCAGAATTTGAGATGAAAGATCTAGGAAAGACTCGATACTGTCTCGGTCTTGAGATAAAGCACTGTTCAGATGGAATCTTAGTACATCAATCGAAATACACCCAGAAGGTGTTGTACCACTTTAATGAGAATAAAGCCAAGCCTTCGAGTACTCCTATGGTCGTTCGATCATTAAATGTAAAATGAAATCCCTTCTGTCCGAAGGAGGATGATGAAGAGATTTTGGAGCCTGAAGTTCCTTATCTAAGTGTGATAAGCATTTTATTGTACTTAGCTCAATGCAATAGACCTGACATCTCATTCGTTGTTAATCTTTTGGCAAAATATAGTAATGCACCAACATGCAGACACTAGACTGGTGTTAAAGACATTTTTTGTTACCTTAAGGGTACTACGGATTTGGGATTATTCTATCCCTACGGATCCTCGAGTGATGCCACACCCCCTTATCTCGAGTCGATTCTCGCTTTGTTGGTTATGTCAACGCATGATACTTATCTAACCCGACAAGATGCACTCTCAAACGGGTTCTGTCTTTACCGTTGGAGGCACCATAATCTCTTAGAGGTTAACTAAACAAACCTTAGTTGCCACTTCGTCTAACCATGTTGAAATTCTCGCCTTACACGAAACAACTCAGGAATGCATGTGGTTAAGAGCAATTGTGGGCCATATTCGAAGTTCCTACTATCTTTACCCCATCGTTGATGTCCCGGCAACAATATATAAAGACAACGCAGCATGCATCGAACAACTCAAGAAGGGTTACATCAGAGGAGGCAACACCAAGCACATTACGCCGAAGTTCTTCTTCTCACGTCAACAACAAGAGCATTAGAAGATTGAAGTCATACACATCCGTTCACAAGACAATCTGGTCGACCTCTTCACTAAATCACTACCGAATGTGACGTTTTAGAAGCTTGTTTAAGGAATTGGTATGCATAAACTATTTGACTTGTAACATTGCTAGTTTTCTTTGGAATTGTGTTAAATTCAAGGAGAGTATCCTGAAGTATACTTGTTTAATCTTAATGTACCTCTTTTTCCCTATGATTAGGAGCATTTTTTCCACTGGGTTTTGCTACCTAACGAGGTTTTGACGAGGCATCCACCTTGCGTTGATCATATCTCTGATGACGTCCCGTAGACATTTCATTTGACTTTGCATTACTCACACATTTTTCCTTAGACTATGGATTTTGTCCCTACTCGGGTTTTTACTATAGCCTTAGGGTTTTTTTGTGAGACTTACTTCCTTATGCAAGTTCCTACCTTATTGAGAATAGCATGTTCCCAAAATTAGTGCTGACGAGTCAACTTCCACAACCTCTACATGATGCCGAATCTACTTGAGTATTTACACACTATCAAGGGGGAGTGTTAAAACTTCTTATTTAAGTGTGATTGTGTAAATCCTAGATTAAATTTGATTCTAGTTATTCTTTCCTATTAGAACTTGTATTCCTTGGAGGAGAAGGACTTCTTTTCTCCCTTATTACTATAAATAAAGGCATTGCGTAAGGGGAATAACACATCCTCTACACAACCCTACAAACACATCTCTCTCTATATTTTCTCTGTGTCGCCGGCCTTCTCTCCCTTGTCAGTTAAATATAGGCCACAATATATATATATATATATATATATATATATATATATATATATATATATGGGATCAGCCTTTTAACATCTTTGAGGTCAAGCAACTTTTAAGGTCAATAACTCTATATGAGGTCCACATAATAAAAGATTAGAAATTAACTTTTGAAGCAACTTTAAAGTCAATAACTTTTAAACCCTAAGACCAACTCTAACCCATGGACTAAAACCTATAATTTCCCATATACTCCCCCCCCCCCCCCCCCCAAAAAAAAAATATCCATTCCAACCCTAGTTCTAATTTGAAGTTAAAACCTAAAACTTGAAAAGAAAAGAAAAAAGCCAGATTCCAACCAGATTTTAGCTCAGAAAATGGTGTGGACCCCACCAGTAAGAATGAAACTAGAACTTGAATGCCAGACGAAGGGTTGCGATGCGTGCACGCGAGCGACGCACTAAAGGGATTGACCAGCATGACCCTACCCACGTGGGCATGACGGTTACTTGCGTCAGATTCTAACAGCTAGTTTTTCAATGAACGGTTGGGATCAACTGCCCGTTGGTTGATCCAACGACCTACATTCAATTTTTTATTTGTTGTATATTTATATATTTATTGAATCCAACGGCTAAGATCGAATATAATCAAATCTAATGGTAAAAAATAAATAAAAAATCTAAAGTCCTAAATTTAAATCCAACAGCTAAAATAATTAAAAAATATATATATTTAACTCAAAATTTACCCAAAAAATCTATAAATACCTATGCATTTGTTCAAACATCCACACAAAACTCACTTTTCTCCTACAACTCTTCCAATTTTTCTTTCTACCATTTCTTCCCATTTCCAAATTTTTCAAGATGGCAAAAGAGCATATTAGAGGTCGTAATTGCACCTTTGAGGAAGATGTTGCTTTATGCTTGACATGGATTTCTATTAGCGAACATTGTGCCATTGCAAGGCTTGCTTGGTATTGTGCCATATGCATTGCCAAGCTACGCCTTCTTCTGTAACCTATTGATGAGATATTGATGATTTTGAGGAGGAGAAAAGCACTTTGAAAGTTGGAAGATTGGTGAATATGTTGTGTGATGGTTAGATATTCAACCTATGCTTATATAGAGAATGATTGAAGGTTTGCGTTTCATGTGTTTTGTATGTATTTGGTATGTGTTTCGTGTGTCAAGTGTTTCACATGTTTGGTGTGTTATACATCTCTATCATAATTCTCATATTCTTCCATAGTGCTTCATGAGTTTCATATATCGATTTAGTGATTTTTCAATATTTATTGGAATTTAAATATTTTTAGGTTAAAATGTTCATAAAATTAATTTAGGATAGTCTACATAAATTATTTTTTTTTTTTTAAAGTTCATTTAAAAAAAATTAGCCTAAATTCATTCTTTAATAATATGGGGCTAAAATTTTAGTCCAGAAGAGTTAGAGCAGAAAAACTGTTTTTGGGTTAAAACCTAAATTTTTTGGGCTAAAAATTTTAGGTTTTAAGCCAAGGGTTAGAGATGGTCTAAACCCCTCTTTCATTTCTCTCTCTTTTACACAGTTTTGCCTATTGTAGACGTAGTAATCTTACATTTATTTATATACCACATTTGTATCATTCTTATAATAGAGGTAAAACTCATCAATACAAGTAGATCTCACTTTTATTAAATAAATTATAAAATGTAATATACATAGCACCTCAAAAAACTCAAACTCCTTTTTTCAAGGACAAATGACCAAAAACAAATATTTAGAGTGCCCTAATTTGGTCATTTTCTCTGCTTTTTACTTCACTTGTTGAGTGAAATAATCTTACATTCATACAAAATATTTGCATCTGAAGGGGGTTTTAACATGTAATGAAAGAGAAAAAGAGTAGGTGGGGTGGGAACTTCAGAATTTTTGAAATAATTTTATTAAAAAAAAAAAAATTCTCGGAGTAATTTTATGATATTTGTTCAAGTTTTGTGTGTGTGTGTGTGTGTGTGTTTGAGAGGATGCATGTGCCCCCAGGATGCCTTGGCCCGTCCATGGCTGCTGTTATTTAATCACACAAAGCTAAGACACTATCCCATATTGATGGGACCTTTGAAATAATTTTAGGAAATAAAAACTACTTTTTTTATATATGAAAAAGAACATTTTAATTAAAGAGACTACCCAGAAATACAACCAGTTTACAGTTTACACACAATCAAATAGAAGAGCTCTATGACCACAAACGGGTAACATTCTATCCCAAACAATTGTTGAAGCTAAAACCAGTGTTAGTAATCGCATCTACGAGGACATTGGCCTTTCAAAAGACATGATTCCACGAAATAACATCAAACTACATACAAATTTTAGCTTAAGACATGCTTCTTTTTGTTTGTATCTATCAAATTAAATAAATTAAAGAAAAACAATTGACATAATTAAACAATAATGTGTACAGAAAAAAAAAGGGTCCCGAGGTTTTATTGTTGTAAATACCTTTGGGATGATTTATGAATCAATACTAGAAATTTTATTTTACACATGACTTTCCCTTTTTTTTTTTCCTATAAATAATTTATAGACATTGAAGTTGACCATCAGCAAATTTATGACTTGCTTGACCAAAAAGTAAAGGGACTTGGATGAGGGCTCATATATTTATATATTGTGTACGTTTTAAGAAGCTAGCAGTTTATGCAAATGTGCCGGTACTCTTGTTATTTTCAAGTAATTAAGAATGATTTTTTAAGCAGCCAAGATCCTAAAAGAAAAGCAAATTCCATTTTAGTAAAGGTTAATTATGAAGAAAATACCAAGTTAAATGTTAAGAACTTTTAACTTTATGATGATTTAGACATATACTCATGTGACCAACTACCAAGACACATTGATATATATATATTTGTTTCCTTTGCTCTTCATACCTAACTACTAATTACCATGTAAACAAACAATTATATAAAAAGTCATCCCCCGTTGATATACAACTTTATGAGTGAAATGATCTAATACGAACCAAGATGCGTTGGATTTGAATGAATCAAAGCATGCATAGGTAAGCCAGATAGTTTCAACGCCTTCTAGAAATGAATAAACAAAGAAGAGCTGGCATTGGTATTTGGCAACAAGTTTACCAAGCCGGATAGTTTTTTTTTTTGTTTTTTTTTTTTTGAACGCCCAAGCCAGATAGTTTTGACTAGATATCGCGTCGATCGGCATCCGATTCCCACTTGATCCTTGTCAAAGGCCATATCTGCGTGGGGTCCTTTTTTCAATACAATCTTGACAAATACAAACAAGAGTCATGTTAGGGAGGAGAAATTTTTCATTGTTACCGGAACACGAGTGGTATATAACGTGTTTTTATATAAGTGGTAGAAAATTTTAATATTTAAGTTATTAACTTTTTAACACACATATATCATCATTTGTATAGTGACACGTGGTGTACCATCCCGTGTTCCAGTCACCCTGAAAAATCTCTCATTAGGAAGACTAAATTTGTAGACTAAATTAGCAAACCAAATGAGATGTCATCAATAAAAAAATAAGCACGATTATCAACGATTAAGTAATAATTCAATCAACAACTTTCATGTCATTTAGTTTACAAAATTTAATCTATAAATTGAGTTTCCCTAGTATTACTCTACAAACAATTAAATACTACTAAACAAACAAACAAACAAATCAACGAATCCAAGGCGGCCGCTTAATGGCTTAATAATTAATCTAAACAGCTCTTAATCATATTATTATTGTTTAAAATAAGAATCATCATCTTCAACTTGATACTTTCAGTTGGCTCAGTATTTGTCTAGGTACAGATTTTCCCTGCAGATTGCGTTGTTTTCAAGTTTCACCTACGTGGTAGCTTTAACATTCCCCATTCAAATATGGCCACTCTAAAACATATTTGTTTTCTCGTATATTTATAATTGTATAGAATGCAAAATACTATTTAGTGTGTAAAGTATATGAAAATGTGTTTGCATTCACTTGCATGCATAATAAATTATTATTTATTTAATTTGTAGTATCCACTTGGTTTTTGTTGGTTCAAATAATACACACTCGTTAAAACCCTGAAAAATTAGCTAATGCATGGCCGTCAAAGTTGAGTCCAAGGCCGCCGTTACGAAGGGCGATGCTTGTTATCTAACGAACGTGCAATTTATAGTGGGTTTGGGGTGACTTTTTTTTGTTGTCATGCGTTCGCGTTGAACATTAGTTAACCATCACTAGACCTGGCAATTTCTGACACGACCCGATAACCCGACACGACACGACACGAAATTAACAGGTGTTTGGGTCGACACGATAACGAATCGGGTCTTATCGGGTAACCCGATAAGCACCTGTTAAGATAACGGGTTGGGTCGGGTATACATGTGGGTAAACACGATACACGATAAGCAGAATATTATTTTTATAATTTTATAACCCTCAAAAAATACTGTAATAATTATATACATTAATTTTACAATTTTATACCCCTAAAAATTATAATAAATATATATATATATATATTAAATTAACTATAAAATTTATAATAATTATAATAATTATATATACTATAATAATTATACCCCCAAAATATTAAGTCTATCTATACTAATTATATATATATATATATATATATATATATTAAATTTTATAAAAAATATAATAATTATTAATTAATAATTTAATATGCATGATCATGCATTGCATATTTGCATGATTTTGCATCCATTGAAATTTGATGCGTCAGGACTCATATGTGATTTGTTTCCATTCTCAAATTTCAATAATCAATTTCTTGCCATTGCCATTTGCCAACTTGCCGCCCTTTTTGAAAAAAAAAATGGAGGGAAAATGAAAATGTTAAGAAAAGTTGAAAATAAAACAAAAAAGTGAGGGAATTCAATTAGGGAAAGATGTTGGAGGGAAAAGTGAAAATGATAAGAAAAAGTTGAAAAGGAAACAAAAAAGAGAGGGAAAAATGAAAATTAATAGAAGTGGTGAATCTAAGTATAAATAAACTCTAAGTGTTAGTCAATCTATCGTTTTACGAATTCTCCAAAACTAATTTCAACGATCCAAACCGTCAAAATTGTTTGTATATGCTTGGAGATCACATCAGCAAAAAATCACAAAAAAAAAAACATTCAGAGATCAAGTAACGGGACAAAGCTTTTCAACGGTTATAAATGAAAAATCACGATTTAACGGTTATTTTAACTCCGATTTTGATGATTTTTTATAACTACACTCCTTGACCCTATATGAATACAATGAATGAATTCGATCTTCAATTTAAAATATTTACACAAGTGGATACCACAAAATCTTATGTTATACTTAATAAAAGTATAAATAAACTCTAAGTGTTAGTCAATCTATCGTTTTACGAATTCTCCAAAACTAATTTCAACGATCCAAACCGTCAAAATTGTTTGTATATGCTTGGAGATCACATCAGCAAAAAATCACAAAAAAAAAACATTCAGAGATCAAGTAACGGAACAAAGCTTTTCAACGGTTATAAACGAAAAATCACGATTTAACGGTTATTTTAACTCTGATTTTGATGATTTTTTATAACTACACTCCTTGACCCTATATGAATACAATGAATGAATTCGATCTTCAATTTAAAATATTTACACAAGTGGATACCACAAAATCTTATGTTATACTTAATAAAAGTATAAATAAACTCTAAGCGTTAGTCAATCTATCGTTTTACGAATTCTCCAAAACTAATTTCAACGATCCAAACCGTCAAAATTGTTTGTATATGCTTGGAGATCATATCAGCAAAAAATCACAAAAAAAAAACATTCAGAGATCAAGTAACGGGACAAAGCTTTTCAACGGTTATAAATGAAAAATCACGATTTAACGGTTATTTTAACTCCGATTTTGATGATTTTTTATAACTACACTCCTTGACCCTATATGAATACAATGAATGAATTCGATCTTCAATTTAAAATATTTACACAAGTGGATACCACAAAATCTTATGTTATACTTAATAAAAGTATAAATAAACTCTAAGTGTTAGTCAATCTTAAAAACAAAAACTCTTTATCCTTGCACATTTAATATTTGTAATAGATTAGTAGTGTATGTATTATTTTTTTTATTAGGCTTTCATTTTCGAGTGTAGATATAGTACTTGAACGAGAAATGTTTTAATGTTTTCAAGTAATATTTATGTCGCAATGTGTGGTATGTGCAAATTTAAAAAAAAATATATTTTTTTCTTAACGGGTCATAACGGGTCGGGTCACTTTACCCGTTGGGTAAAGTGACACGACCTGTTAAGGACCCGTTAAGATAACGGGTGTGACACGACACGACCCGTTAAGATAACAGGTGTTACACGAAAACGACACGAACACGACAGACACGACCCGTTTGCCAGGTCTAACCATCACTATGGGTATTAACAATTTTTTTAACACTATCTCATCTGTTAATCATGATATGTATGGGCAAGTATCTGCTTTTTTGAAAGGGAATTAACTTGAATACTTTATATAAAAAAAAACTAACTTAAAACACTAAAATTCATTGTTTAAATATAAGTGATATTTTTATGTTAAGCTATACTGAAAGAAGATGGGAAAATTAGAACGTGAAACAGAGTGTTGGAGATAAAGACCTATAATTATTTCTAATTAATATGGTCAATTCTATAATTATACAAGAGTTCGAAGTAAAAGCATTTAGAAAAAATATATAAATAAAGATATGATACAAAATAAAATAGATGTTGCAGTTTTATTAGATTAGAAATGTGATTTTTGTAAATCCTAACATATCTAGGATATCCCTATCGAATTCTACCGTATCTCTTAGACTAGATTTTATCCTATTAGAGTTCTAATTCTATTGGGTGAAGAAATTTACTTTCCCTATGATAGGAGCATATTTAGGCGACTTAGTTAGCTTGTTTTCTTACATTTATGTTGTTAGTTTATAGTTATTTTAGTATTTTAAGCTATTTTCGTGAGTTTATAGGTTCATTTGGCTAAGGTAGTAAGAAGGTGCATTTTGGAGCCTTTTGGAGCAAAATTGGACTTAGAATGGATAGCATATGCTTGGAGCAAAAGGAATGGACGAAATTGAAGACCTAAAGATGTTAGGATTCCTAATCAAAGAAATATGATTACTTTGCTCTTGTCGGAATACGCAAACTATTAGTCAAACTCTAATGGGCTAATGGGTCGCATTCTCTACAAAGGTCCTAGCATCACACAATTTAAGCCCCTCCCCCTACCCCTGGCCCCCGTGGGGGCCCAATCTATCACCAAAACTCCAAGTCAATTGCCACGCAACCTACACAAATTATCCTAATATGTGTTAATCTTGCCTATCATTCTCTTAGGAATGGCAAGACTCACCCAAGCATATTTCAGGACTCTGGAAGAAATTTTCTTCCTTCAATGTCTAGACTAGGTAATATTTCGCTGACAGACACTAGGTTAACTCCTCAGTTTTGTATAAATAGCCAACGCCAACCACTTTATTCCATAATCAAGAACTCATCACCACACTATTATTACCTTCTACAATTTTTTTGACTTAGGCATCAGATGTGCTTTAGCTAAAACCACACTGGTGTTAATCTAACACTATTTTTCTCTCTTTTTTGTATGTGTAATTTTCATCAAATTCAATCCGCGATGAAAATTTGCTCCGCACTCACACACACCCCCTTCCGTATAAGCCACAGATAATGAGACTACATTAAGCATCAAGTGGTACTATTAAATATTATCCAGTCGCCATAATTGAAGCTGTAATAGATTTATCGTTTATGATAGCAAGAACAAGGTCATCATGTAATAATTCAATTATGCTATAATAATTTAATATAAGTTGCTACATAAGTAATACTAAAATTCAGTTTTGAAAGATTCAATTCCTGTCATTGCGGTCGTATATATGATTTAGATATCCAACTACAGGGAATATATAATTTCTTATTAGCCCAGCTAGCACACTCAGATGATACATTTGTTTTTTGCATGTTTTAATCTTGCTTCGCAAGCTGACAATCTTCACCACCAAAAGTATAGCACAAACAATGGATTTATATATAAGCAATAAGACATGGTCGCTACCTACCTATCTTCAATCAAACCAATACAAAATGATCAGTCTTTGTATTATATATACTTAATAAGTTATAAAGGAAAAGAAGAATAGCGCAGCCATATTTAACTATGGACATATTAATGCTAAAACTAATTGACCTATTCACATTTTTTTAATTTTTTAATATTTTATACACACCACTAACACTTGATAGAAAAATATTAAAAATTAAAAGGGTGTAGGAGAAGTAATTTGGGGTGTGTGAGTATAATCTCCCAAATGCCTGTTTCTGTTTTTGAACCAAATGACAAGTGAAGTTAAAATCATTCTTAGCCTCGTTTAGTATGGAGTATTGGATTGGAATGGACAACCCTTTAAATTCAAAGTATTTTGAATGTAAAGGAGAATAATTTTTTTCATTTGGAGGAGATTATAAGAGGCTAAGACATTGTTGACCCTAAAAATTAAAAACTTACATGGCATGCAGGCCGAGTAATCTACTGAGCTAACTACATCCTTCTTATGGATGCAGGAATGCCAACTCACGATCAAGCTCAGTTGGGATAGTAAAATCGATATGGTGGTGTGGTGTCGATCATGCTGCTACTTCTGCACTGAGTGACTACGGCTAAGGAAGGAACACTCTTGGCCTAGGGTTCCAAAACCTGAAGACAAAGTTATTCAATCACTACTAAGTTCAAGATCTTCTACACTAGGTTCCACAACTTCGGTTGTATTTGTGAAGATATGTGCATCGAATCAGTATCAGGCTATAAGGACAAAGATACTCAAAGAAAATGAGTGTCTTTATCGTAAATGTCGTTCGACAGTCTGAATGCCGAACTCTGAAATGCACATAGGAGTAATGAATCATTGAACACCTCACTTCATCAAACTTCACTGGAAAGTTGATGAAGTGATCTCATTTGGCAAAGGTATCATAAACTCTTCATCAACTGAGACTTGGATAGAGTAACCAAACAAAGCAGAAGCAGTGTTGTTAATCCAAACTAAAGATACTCCTCGATCGCCTGATTCTATGACTCTACTATTGTTAATCCAAACTGAATATGTCAATAGTTACCAACATAGTGTTGTTAATCTAAACTGAATAATGTGTTGACGAGAAGGTTAAGGTAGTTAGAATTTTTCAGAGGTGTAAGAAGGTTTCACGTAGAGCGTTTGAGTTGTTTGTTGAATTAAATTACAAAACCTCATATTTAAATGGATGAATTTCGTGATGGCCAAGTTTGTTGAGTTGTAAAATTATGATAATATTCTAATTCTTCGACATATTCTCTAAATATACTTGCAAGTATTCTCGACCGAAACTCTATCACCACCAAGTCTTGTCATCTTCAACTAGGACTTTAAACCTAGATTGATTATACAATTGATTCAACCTTTATCTAGAAACTAATATTGATCCTTAATATTTCATCATCTAACAACTTAGAGTATATAGGCTGAGTGCATGTAAAATAGAGTCCAAACAATGTCCCCTAGCTTCCTTGAGCTTCGGCCTGCATGCCAAATGGTTAAGGAAATTATCATATCTTCAGTTGATCATCGACACACCATCTTTATTCTGGAGGATCAGCTTGTGCAGCTGAATGATATTTATTGAGGCTTGGTGAAACAATAATATGAACTTTATTGTTAAATTAATCAACTAGTCCACATGAAAGCTTACCAACTAAAGTGGGTGATAACTAATACAGATAGACCTACTCTATACGACATGGGGTATATATGTGTTTCATTGCAAAACTAGCATTTTTCAATCCTCCTGCATGAAATCAAGCCTATCTTTCTTCAAAAATACCAACCGTAAAAAAACGGAGCTCGACCCATTTCTCTAGTACAGATTCATCTTTTTCACCAAGTACAGGTTAAGGTACGCATATAGTTCTCCCAACAGGATCCTTTTCGGATCGTCTTTGTGAGGATCCCAATGATCATTGAATCATATTCGTTTATCATACATTGTGCGGTAGTTTTCATCAAGTACTATTTGTGTTCAATTTTAAATTAAAAAATTTTAAATGATTTATGACCACACGATGTACGATGAATGGATCCCTCACAAAGGAGATCCGGAAAGGATCCGAATTCCTAGTTCTCTCTCTCTCTCTCTCTCTCTCTCTCTCTCTCTCATTTTAATTTGAAACTTTTTGATGACTTCTTGAGACCTACTCCAACCCTTGGAGTAAAACTCAAATTTTAGGTTCTAAACTTATCTCAACTTGCTCTAACCTAAGGGGCAAATATGAATTAAAACCTAAAATTTATTTATGGGGCAAATTTAGCCCAAGATTCCCCCTGGGTTAGTGGGGCTAACCCACCATATATGTGTATTTTTTTATTTTATATTTATAAATTCATCGAATCCAACGACTAAAATCTAATTTGATCAAATCCAACGGTAAATAAAATATATCTAACGATCCAAATTTAAATCCAACGCCTAAAGTAATTAAAAAAATTATTTTATGTGTTTCATATTCTTTCGTAGTGTTCCACGAAATTCATGGTGCCGGTTTAGTGATTTTTCAATATTTATCAAAATCTAAATATTTTTAGGTTAAAATGTTCATAAAATTAAATTAGGATAGTCTACATAATTTATTTTCAAGTTACTTTAAGAAAAAAATTATCCTAAATTCATTCTTTAATAATTTCAGACTAAAACTTTAACCTAAAAGGGTTGGAGGAGAAAAATTGTTTCTGGGTTAAAAATTTTAGGTTTTAACTTGAAAGTTGGAGATGGTCTAAGTGTTAGAAGTCGCCCGTTGGCAAACACCAAGCTAGCTGATGAATGATCTTACATTGATAAAAAAAAAATAAAAAAAAAATAGAAGAGATCTTGCATCAACTTGTAAACAAGTTAGGCGATTGAGTTTATGATAAAACTTCAACTTCCTTACCCCCATTTATTTGATAGTTTTAGCAGGTCCATCGTGACTTCCCATTTCTCAGCTTATTTATTCCCAAAATTATGATATGCATATCATGCATTGCCCTAACAGGGTCTAACACAATTTATCAGGTTGACTCCAAGTCTCTAATTGTACGGAATATATGACGATCACAAACATTGTTCGATTCCACTACATTCTTGATCATTTGCATCCTCCAAAATCCTTGATCTACATACTCTAATAATTCAATTGTGCATTTGGATAGAAAATTTAAGTGTATTAAGAATTGTAATATAAGATAAAGTTTTAAAGTTCTAGAATTTGTTAAAAAAAAAAAAAAAACTCTTGGACAACTTATCACTGGCTACACATTGTGTTGTATTTTTTTCCTTCTTATAAAAGGGGACACAACTAGTGGAAAGCCACGATTATCATCACTTCCGGGTCCGGAGAGGCTATAAGGAATTTCATTCTGCCCGTGACCAGGATGAAGCAAACTCACTAGCTCGGAGCATCGAACTTGGGACCTACCACATTTTTTTGTTTATTGGGGAGCCGTTATCCGCGCTCTTACTACTGGACCACTTATTGTGTTTGTGTTGTATTAAAAGGTCTTTGTTGTAGTCCTATTGGAATAGGAATGTGATTGTGTAAATCCTAGTAGATATGGGAATGTATCTTATATTCTCATTAGGAGTAGATTACCTATTAAATGTTGTAATCCTAAAGCGTAAGGAATTAACCTTACCTACTACTATAAATAAAGGCACAATGGGGTGGAATAACACACACCCACAATTACACATCTCTCTCTTTCTCTCTACTATTGCCGCACCTTTCTCTCTCTCTCTCTCTCTATAGCCTCCATAATTGTTCAGTAAATTATGCCTACAACATGTTATCAGCACACTTTTGATGCTGCACTAACAAGATAGTTTGATCTTCAATCAGGGAGTATTACGTTGTAATCATTCTTATTATGATTAATTTATTAATTTATTGAATTGATCAACATGTTATTGATTCAATTTATTTTTTCTTTGTTGAACATGATACAACGCATTGGAAATGCAATTTCGGCTTTCCGAGAAGGATCTTCTACAAATTCAAAGGCTTTTGTTGTTTTCTGCCAATCAAGTACGCTTAAAATAAAGTAAGATATTTGAAAAGACGATGAAGCATGAAAACATTCCCCATGATGCATGAACCCCCTATGTTTATATTTTCCTTCCGATATATATATATATATATATATATATATATTTATTTATTTCATGCATCGCAAAATTAAATTGTTATGTGGAATCTGTGAGTCAAAGTATCAAATTAAATTAGAAGCAATTCTAGGGTTTCTTAAACCCTACATATGTCCAAAAAAAATTTGGGAATGGTATGGCACCACCCCTTGCGGGACAAACTGGGCAGCAACCCTCTGGGCTTTGCTGCACCCACATCGACCTTGATTGCAGCTTTGCTGTGAGCTTATACACACCTCAGGCCTTTGGCCTGGTTGGGTTGTCTCGGGCCCGTATTCCCCAATCATCAAGGAAGCCTGCAGCTTTCCTTTTTGAACCTTCATCTACTCTTGGCCCATGCCAGCAAGTTGTCATGCTTGCCGGGCTACTATCCCGCACGCACTAAGGCTTATAACCTGTTCCGGTATAAGCCCATATACATGGGTTTGGTCCTTGCATGATGATAGCTCACTGTGGCTGGGCTCCCGTGCATTAACAGGCCAGCAAATCTGCTGGGCTTTGTCCTGTGCCATCCTCAAGGCCCAACCTTGAAACCCAGCTACGGCTGGGGTTTCTCCGTCACCCTGTGACCTGAAGTTCACACCCGAGACCCTTTTTTTCGGCCATGCCTTTACTCAAGGTACCCAACCCGAGCCCAATTATCTTTTGGGGCAAATTTTTCAACCCACATGCTATTATTTTAACATTCTAAATAGTATTAACTCGTATGTTAATATTATTTAGCTTCTACAATCAACCCAGTTTGGTCTCGATCCATTGAATTAATTAAAAGTGACATGCAGTCCATTAATCTGATAATGAATCCAAAATTATTAACCTGAATATCACTTTTGGACCTTAACGATTCAATAATTTATTTTTATACTTTGAACCGTTGACATACTTTCGTAGTCACGAAGGTCTCACACTTGAGTTCCCGAAGAACCTCAAATCCACTACACTTAGTTGTATATTGCATTCTATGTTTCTTGTAGGAACCTCTCTTTTATGAACTAAATGTTCATAAACTAAATTGAACCTGTAGTTTCAAATTTCGTGCCTTTGAAACCCAAAGTTTTCGTAAAACAATACACCCATGGAAACCCGAATTTTTCATGACCCTAAACCTTAAACCCTTTCTTAATACACATGACCAATTCAATTAAAAACGTGACTAGGTAAGAATGTGGGAAAGTTAGTTGTCTGGATGAATGCGTACTACGCACACTAACTTTACACCTAAATCACATCTCTAACAACGACTTTAGGTCTATCTAACCTGATTAAGGGCATTGGCACGCTTCTCGTTGTATGAATGGTACTGCATCACCATTTAAAGGACCTTAAATTCTCTCTGACGTTGAGTTTTTAAGGATATTCCATATGACAATGATCATAAATGAAACCACTGAAGAAAATAGAGTGAAATATCTTTGCAACACCTTCAAAAATGAGCCTGAAGCTTTGATTTAGGGCCAATGGGTTGTCTTCCAACTGGGAATACACCACATGTAGCCTGCCTAGAGCCTGGTGATTAAGCAGTTTACTTGCTTTGGCACGACCTTTTGGGACACTTAGGTCGAACAATAATGCTACAATGTATCTTCTTATCTGAAGTAAGGATATTGTGCCTAAACACACTTTGCCAAGCATGCTCATTAAGGAAATTGATTTTCTATATCATTCCTCACAAAGATATGACATGACTCTCTTTTCATAGTGGATTCAAGGGAATATATGTGGACTAATCCAACCAAAATGCGAACCATATAAATACTTATGGTTTTGGTTAATGAATCGACAAACTAGTCACATGTTTATCTACACACATTACTACTAAACCTCCTAGCCGATTAATGGTTCACCACCCTATTTATCCCTTAAGGTTCGGGAGACTGGATAATGCCAGAGAGTTTATATCGACGGTTTTCGATAAAGTATTGCATGTATTTTGGGTTTATAATTGAACATTGAATTCCCATGTTCACCCCAAATAGCCTCGCCTAGCAATCATAAAGCGCAAATTTAAATGATCGCCCGAATTTTGGTAAAAGTACCAAGTTTTCGGTTTCTGCCTAGGGCTATGCAATCCTTGTACGCAGTTATGTTGGTCCGCCTTAAGGCCCATTGCCACCCAACCTATATGATGTTATAGTTGGTTACTGGGTACGAACCTGACGATTTTCGTATTTACACATTTGGGTGTGCATTCCATGTGCCAAGTTGCGCCGCCACAACGTACCAACATGGGTCATCAAAGAATGATGTGTATCTTTTTTCGATCATGATTCTCCTTCACATTAGCTCTCTTAAAGCCCTTGCACGCGATCTCTTTACCGCTCATTTGCGGATTGTCACTTTAATGAGACAGTATTCCCGCCGTTAAGGGGGGATAAGAACGGCGTGAATTTGAGTGGAAGTTGCCCATTATGTCTCATCTCAATCCTCATACCGCACAAGTGTGATAAGCAAGTGCGAAGAATTCTAGTTTTCAGAATGTTGCTCAAGGCGCATTTCTCTAATCTAACTAAAGTGACGAGACATATACCAGCTGTAAAATGCCTGCAAGGATAGATGTACTTAACGAACGTCGAGTCAACATCCCTGGAGGATGTGCCGCCTTTGTTAGACGGTTTAGATGCCCCTGTTGGACAGTCTGGTACATCGACGGATAGCCAATCAATCTGTCTTGGCCTGGAGCACGACAGATCATTCGGTTCGCATGATTCACTTCCCTAGAAGAGGAAGACACAACACAACAATAAATCCAAACTCGATCGCTGTCTCAAATCATTTCCATCTCATGAGATTAATCCGGATTACTCCCGAGACTTGAAGTTCTTAGTCCAGTTATACTAGTTTGGATGAGCTAAATGGATTTAAAATGAGATTATCATAGATGATATTTTCACTTATATGGTAGCTACCAACATAAATGAAAAGCGATGATATCGAACCATGTTCCGTTGATTAAGTGGCAACGTAGAACGGATTGGACAACTGAAATTACAATCCAAGTCAAATTTCTTACCAAAGTGTGTATTGGATCTGCTGTTCCTACACTGCCCAAAGTAACCCTGTTGTGTTACAAGGGGGAAATGAAGCGTTATGAGATGAATAAAATAGTGTGATATGATACACGTCTTACAGCGCAAGGTTTCTGTCAAAATGTCTTGTGATTGATAACAGCATTATAAAATGTGGTTAGTGTTTTCTCCATAGGGATATAGATATGGAGATTTACATGTAAGTTCCCAAAGAATTACATGGATTGGTTCAAATAGTTCCAATACCACGAAACACCCTGTTGTCTCGTTTTGAGGCGTTCACTTACAATCCGACGGATGTGGTATAACCATCTAAGTGATTATTTGATCAGTCAGGGATATGAATTATGCCCTTGCATGTTAAACTATGTAGTCTTATTCCGAATTTCTAGAGTTACAATTTATGTCGTTAACACGAATCTCACTAAGACTCCGGAAGAGCTTGAGAAAACTGCCTCGAAAGATGGAATTTGAGATAAAGGATCTTACGAAAACTCATTTATGCCTTGACCTGAAGTTCAAGCATTGTTCTGACGGTACCTTGGTCTACCAGTCGAACTACACCCTAAATGTGTCACTTTTGAGTATACCTTTGATCATCTATACGTTATATGCAAATGAGACCCTTGAAGAGGTTATGGAATCCGAAGTTCCATATCTAAGTTCAACTTTGCACTTTGTTGTACTTAGCTCATTATATTTAGACACGACATCTCCTTTGTTGTTGATCTTGGTAAAGATATAGCACCGCACCTACACATAACCACTGAATTGGTATTAAAGACATACCCTGAAGGTACTACATGGGCAAATCCCAACACATCTTGAGCTGATCCAACCCCTTGATCCTCGAAATGATGCTTGCCTTGTTGTTATGCTGACATAGGTTACTTACCAAACCCGCACAAGGCAAAATCCCTAAATGGTTATGTCTTTACCGTTAGGGATATCGCAATATCTTGGAGGTCCACGATGTGACCTTAGTTGTAAAATCTTCAAATCATTCCAAGATTCAGCTCACTTCACTACGCCACAAGTGAGACATGGTTAGGAGTTCTAGTTAAGCATATTCGAAGTACTTGCTGTGTTTTCATCCATAGTTGGGTCCCGACGACGATGTATGAAGACTATGCCACATGTATCCACCCGACCAAGACATGATACATCAACAAAGTCAACACCAAGACATATTGCATCTACCTCTACATCAGCAGAGTTTCAGGAGATTGAAGTCATGCAAACTAATCGTAAACAACCTTGCCGACCTTTACACGATGTCATTACCGAAGTTAACCTTCCAGAAGCTTGTTCGAGGAATTGGTATGCCTAACTATCATATGCAATGCTTATAGTTCTCATTTGGAAGTTATGTCAAACTCAGGGGGAGTATCCAGAAGTATACTCACTTGATCTTAATGTACTCTTTTTCCCTACGATTAGGAGCATATTTTCCATTGGGTTTTTGCTACCTAACTAGGTTTTAACGAGGCACCCATCCTTGGCTGATCATACCCTTGAGAGCTCTTCTACTTACGTCCAAAAGACTTATAGTTTTGACTTAATGCAACTTCTCACTTTACTCCTTAGTCTATGGGTTTTTCTCCTACCTTGGGTTTTACCATAACAAAGGTTTTGTGAGTTTTACTTTTTATGCATTCTTCCATTGATTTGAGACTCGCATTCTCTCATTATGCCGACGACTTCATCAACTGTACTTGCTTCATCACTGAAGACCTGATGCGTCATTTACTTGAGTATTTACACACTCAAATGGAGTGTTGCAGTCTTATTGGAATAGGAATGCGATTGTGTAAATCCTTGTAGATATAGGAATGTATCTTATATTCCTATTAGGAGTCGATTACCTATTAAATGTTGTAATCCTAAAGGGTAAGGAATTAACCTTCCCTACTACTATAAATAAAGGCACAATGGGGTGGAATAACACACACCCACAATTACACATCTTTCTCTTTCTCTCTACTATTGCCGCACCTTTCTGTCTCTCTATGGCCTCCATAATTGTTCAATAAATTATGCCTACAACAGTCTTATATATTTTTGTCCTTTTACAAATAAATTAGGTCGAGACAGCGCAGACCTTCCGAAGATACTTTACATGGAACGTGTGCCGACTGATTCCTTTCTTTGATTTATTCTCAATTCTGGTACCCAACTATTTTATGGGGCATATGAATTCCCCTCCAATTACTAACATGTATAGGATCTACGCTATCTATTGTTTGTTAGTTAGTTAGTTTTTTTTTTTTTTTTTAAGGACCAACTAATGGTTTCGCAACGGTAATCTATCTTTTCAGGAATAGGGAAGACTCACAGACATTTCAGCCTCTTCCTGGCCACCATCATGTGATTTACCAGTGCCAGGAATCGAACCAAGGACTTGCCATGTGAAATGCGGGTCTAGAATTCGTCCCTAACCAACGGGTCACCCCGTGGTGGTTGTTGGAAATTATATATTGTAATATGTAATTTTAATAATTGAATGAAATATAGTGTTAACCATATTTCTTAGAAAGGTTATGTTATTTAGGTGCATTCCCTTGTCAAATGATGTATACTTATAGATGAAAAGTTATATCTCTTTAACAAGAAGTACTGGGGTGCTATATAAACTCATGAAACCATCATCATTAATATAGAAAATTAGAGTTAATTTTTACTCTTGTGAAATAGGGTTTTCCCACTTTGTTTCTCTCATGCTTCGTGTGTCAAATTTCGAGTTGTGTCTTGAGAGTACAGAATATATAAAGTTCATCAGAGTTTGAAGATTGAAGTGATTTTACTTCAGATTATAGATTATTGAATCCTGAGAGATGGACATCTACCAAACTACAAGCACAAGAGTATGGGCGAAATTATGTCCTTAGGACATTGCATTTATACAAGCCTCAACCTCCAAGTTTGTCAGTTTTTCTAACTTTATCTCTAGTTGTTTATATTAATCTTGTATACTATTGATTTGTGATTTTCTTTATGATTATTGACATTCGAATTTATATTGTTATTTTCATATTTTCTAATATTGCTTCAACAGTGGTTTGTTTGTTGGAGTTTGATTTTTTTTTTTTTTTTTTAAACCTTCATCACTGGTTTAAAGGGTAGTGAACATTCACCACTTGTTTGAATGGTAGTGAAAACTTCACCACGAATATACGACTTAAAGATGTTAATGAACTTGTAATGAAGGTAGTGAACTTTTAGTTAGGTTGTAATGTTAATAAACATGTGTTGGTGTATAATCTATCCATGTGGTGGTTTATAAATTTGAGTATCCGAACGAGTGGTATCCCAAGTTATCATCCTACATGGTGTAAGTTGGTGATGGTACTTGAATTACTACTGCAAGTTTTTCCATGATTAATTACCTCATGCAAAGGTCCAAAGCACTAGAACGAGGATACCAAAATATGTAGAACATTATAAGAATCAAATATAATTTTCTCGAAAGCAAACATAGATACAAAAATGAAAGTCAACGGTGTAAATAACATAAATGTACCTAAAATTAGGGGTGCATTACTTTGCGAAAGGGTATACATGGTACTAAAAACATTGTAAAATTACACCATTAAAATTATGCCGAGTGATCATCATAAAATAGAAAAGTTGATTAGTTGGGAATAGGATCCTCTCCGGATCCTTTTTGTGGGGGTTTGGAGGATCAATTAATTGTGTCCGTTCATCTTATATGTGCGGTTAGAAATCATTTTAAATTTTAAATTTTAAATTAAATATACTTAACGAAAACTGATTGCACGATGTACAATAAACGGGACACAATTGATTGATCCCCGGATCCCCACAAAGAGGATACGGAGAGGATCCTTGTCCGATTAATTGGGTCAAAAGTCAATGGACCTAAATTAGTGAGTGAAATCTCAAGATTAAACATAGTAATTGACTACATAATTGGTTTTATATCTAATGAATTTGGTGTTAAAACTTAAGATGGTGCTATCCAAACATCATTTTTTACCTTCGGCACTCTTCTCAATTTCCAGCCTTCAGATCTAAGGAATTAAAGAGAATTAAAGGACAAAAACTTACAAGAAGTGTATGAATAAATGATGGTGCTATATCCTTAAACCCTTTTTACCTTCCACACACCCCTATTAATTTTTGTCCTTTGATCCTCTTCAATTTAATTGATTTGAGAGTTGAAAAGTGAGAGCAGTTTGTGAAAGGTAAAAAAGAGTGTGTAAATAGCATCACCCAAAATAAAAAAGAGGTTGTGGATAGCGTTACCCCAACTTAAAAGAAACTTCCTAACAAAAACAGAAGCTTCCAAGAAACAAGTAAAGGGAAAAAGAACAATTAAAGAATAAACTATGATTACATGAATAATTCGCCAATATAACGGTAGTATTGGAACGTGAGCTTCGGTTCGGATGTTTACACCAACACCTTTCACCTGTGTGTCAATCTCAACACTTATTCCTATTGGTAGTACTTTCCCTCCATTCTCTTACTAGTTGCTATTTGAAGTTGTGGGGAGGTTGCTTGAGAATAATGAAATTTATTTCTTTTTCTGTTTGAGGGGCTTGGCTAGTTCTTATCTCTGGCGATTGCAGGGAAACTGGATCATGGTCAGCAGCAAGTACTTTAAAGACAGGTGCTTCAGTGGCGGAAGAGGATCCAAGCGTTTAGGGTTTCTTTGTCTGTTTTCTTGTATTGGGCTCAACTTTCGAGTTGGGCTTTTCTTTTGTTGTTGTTTTGGAGGCTCATCTGTTGCCTTGTATTTGCAGTGTATTTGGGCATTCAGTCTTGTAAGTAAAGTGTGCTGGTAATAAAAATTTACCTTATGGCATTTTAGCCAAAATAGTATTTGAGAATTGCATAACTCCTCACTTTAGTCCGTGAGATTTGAAATCGATAGAAGTGTTTGCTGAATTTGTCAACCGTCAATCATTTTGGTTATTCCACGAAAAATCTCTATTAAATTTGATTAAATCATGATTATGATGATTAAGGAACCAACAAAGTGGAAAATTAGTGACTAGAATATTGTGATGATTAAGAGTTGGATAAGACTCGAAGTAATTCTCATTAGGTTTGCAGTCTAGCTTATAGAGATAATTAATCAAGCATTGCCGATCAGAAAACTCATTAATTTATGAGCATAAACATATGGCAGTCAGTGGCTGCTAATAGTCAAATTAAAGACTAAATAGCAGATCATGACAGGGACCATTCAACCTAACGAAAAGGTTATTAGCCACTAATATCCCTTTAACTCACCGTCACATTGTTTTTAACTAAAAACAATGATCATCGTTCAATTTTTTTAAAAAAATTGTTATTAGCACTTCAAAAATTTCATTTTACACTTTAAACTTTCTATATTAGGAATGAAAACTACACATATAAGAAGTGTAGAATGAGATTTTTGAAGTGCCGATAACACTTCCTTTTTTTTTAATGCCACTCCATAGCTTTCGGCATACAAGTTAAAATTAACTTTAACTTTTTTTTATTTTTAAAGCTAGTAATAAAAATTAAGGGTCTTTAATTACTTTTATGCAAGTCAATATTCAGTTATTATGCAAAATTTTTTAAGGAAAACTAATGAAAATGGTTTGAAAACTTTGAGTTTTAACGATAATGACAAAATAAAAGGTAAAGTGAATAGTATCAAGATTGAATTTTTAGTGCAAAAATGTGGTTTTTCGTTAAAATAAACAGTGGCGAAATCTTTTCGTTAATGTTCGTAATTTATTAAGGGAAGTGTTATTGGCACTCCAAAATTATCATTCTACACTCCTCACAAGTGTATTTTTCTTTCTAAATATAAAAAGTTTGGAATGTAGAATGAAAATTTTGGAATACCAATAAAAATTCCTTTTTTTAATTATACATACAGAATAGAGTTTACTCTTATATTATTCATTTTATCTGTTCTTTCAACCTCTATTCAGTCTTTTCACTCTTTTCTTTTACTGTGTTCTGTATTTCTTATGTCATTTATCTCTCTCAGTTTCCATTTTTTGTACTCTTATTTTTTATGTCGAACAAACCTCATGCTGAAAACCGCTAATTCAAACAATTAATAGTTTCAAAATAAAACATCAACAACAAAATTCGTCTCTCGTGATATCAGCTTACTGGTGTGTAGAAACAAAGTGGAGCATTGTCAAGGTTGGATGAACAGTCCTTATTCACGATTGAAGGTAATAAAAATTATTAAGAAACAATCATGAACACACACAATACAAGCATGTCAAACATAATCAAGATATCACAAACCATAAGGGAAATGCTACAACATTAAGAATACAACGTAATTCCTCAATCACGAATGATCCACATCTAACTAAGAAGAAAGATAACTCACGAGGACTAAACATAGCAGGTCGTAAAACCACCGTAAATGTATCACGAGAAAAGACGGCACCACCTTTTAGTGATCTTGCAACCTTCAACAGAGAAATACTGTTGTGAGTCACCTCTTACAAATATAGAGTTTTCTTCTCATGATCTTATTATGAACAATCCTTATCTAACTTGTTATGAAATGCCAATAAGCACCAGTCTCAACTAAGTAATCAAAATCAGACACTTGATTTTTTTTTTTTTTTTTTTTTGGGTCAAATGATAGATTTTATTAGATTAAATGTTACATTAGTCACTGATGGGATTCAAACCCATGCCATCATGTAAGGACTCAACACATTTCCACCACTGTGGTAAAATGCCACTTTCACATCAAACATTTAATTCACTTTGACGTTTTGGCTTGTAGAGTCAGACTCACGGTCATTTAACTACAAGCACGGACGCCTTGGCATTCAGTTCATTTGGACAGCCCCCTAATTAAGTACTCAACCCTGTAGTGCCCAATTGCAGATATATAATCGAGCTTATCCTTATATTCGTCATCAAATTATTAAAGATAATAATTGGATTCCCCCATAACTTACTTATCCTTCCACAGACGATTAATACATCTTTAATGTACAAACATCTTAATAAGACTCATCTTGAGGATGCTACTTGTTAGTCATCATCTAAAGATCATATATACAAAAAAATCTTTCAATTTGGAAATCCATTAGTCATTCATATACATCAAACAAATGAACGACTCATCTTAAGGATGCTACTTGTTATCCAAACCTTTGATTGGTTTGACATGTTGTTTATTTTCATTTCTGAAGCAATTGGCCTTTATTTTATTTAATTTGAACACTGTGAATGACCCAATTCTATTTGCTTGATGTTTGAACTCGTATACGACACCCAACGAGCACCAAGTGCAAATTTTTTTCCTCTTCAATTATACTTAGTGTATTTAAATTATTGAATTTTCACATGAACATGCAATAACAATAGCGGTATTTGAAATCATACCATCACTCTACATGTTTTTATGAAAGTCACTGTTAGACGGTGACCTCGAGAGGACCGGGTTCAACAAATAGATTGCAGCATTTGGACCGAGCTATCCAATTGTTATGGGTTTGGACATTTTTGTTCATTAGACGTATTATCCTCTATAGATAATGCATGGAATTACGACAGAAAATAACTATAAGCTAGCCTCTATTCTCTTGGTTTATTGCAGTGGCTAGGACGATCGATTTCGTATAAGCAACATGTTCATGACGGCCATGCATATATACAAAAATCAACCAAATCCAGAATTATTTGTAATCGAACAACGACAGAAACACTAAAAGATGTAAAATAAGAAACGAAAAGATGATAATCGAAGAGCTGATACGTAAGAGAGCAAGATATAATCGAACAATTCGCTTCCGTTATTCGAAATCGCGCAACGCTCTTTGTGCCAATAGTCCCCTGGAGGCTACAGTTAGAACCCATAGTTTCGGTCGCACAGGTGCAACCATCAGCACATTCAACGACAGCCTTTCCAGCATCTGGACCTTCAACCTTGGAGACGACACAACTCCAGCCCTCGCCGGATTCGCGGTATGTTTCGCTTGGATCCATTTTCTCTAGCTCCTTCACCCATCTCCGCCTCTGGAGTCAAAAGAATTAGGCATCAATGTTGATCCCTTACTCTCTAATCCTGCGGAATATAGGTCATTGGTTGGAGCTCTTCCATGCCTAGCATAACATGGTCCTGAATTGATCCTTCTTTTGCTGTTAACCAAACGTGCCAGTTTATGCACTCTTCAAGGCAAAGATCATCTCACTGATGTCTAAAGA
Source organism: Pyrus communis (assembly GCF_963583255.1). Classification (NCBI taxonomy): domain Eukaryota; kingdom Viridiplantae; phylum Streptophyta; class Magnoliopsida; order Rosales; family Rosaceae; genus Pyrus; species Pyrus communis. The sequence continues at coordinate 16,054,257 of NC_084810.1, read as the reverse complement.
ATTTTACATTTTCTCAAGGGCACCATCAATCATGATTTGTATATGGTTCAGAAAGGGTGACCGAGCAAGTTGTGTGTTTGATAGACGATCTACTAGTGGATATTGTATCTTTTTGAGGTGAAATTTGATTAGTTGGAGTGCCAAGAAACAGTTTACTGTTGCCCGTTTGTCTACCGAGACAGTGTACAGATCTCTTGCTCATACTACTGCAGGTATCACTTGGATTATCTCTGCCATATCTCTTGCTTCTATCTAATCACTCGGTTCCACGGTCGTACAAACATGTTGGAATAGATTATCGTCTCTTTGAAATAGATCGTCATCTCTCTTGCTCATATTCTGAAAGTGCAGTATGTGTTTGTTTGAGTAGCGGTGCTTCGTGCTTAAGAATTAGGAATTCTTGGAGTAGAAACACACAAAGGCGCAGTTTTCAGAGTGCAGAGAAGAGTATCGAGACATGTGGAGCGACGAGTCGAGATGGCCTAACAATTTGTAGAGTTAGGGACGAGAGATTCTCTCATATCACCAACTCACCGTGTGCCAATCGTTCATTGGATAAATTCTACACCTTTCTGAACACGCAGCAAGATGCTACAGGGACTAAAACTTCATTGGATAAGAAAATCTCTCGCTGGGAGCGGTATCATTGACAAAAAATTTGCTTCTGGTGGTAAAAGGGAAGAATATAATGTCAAAGATGCTGAAGCAGCACTTGGATTCACCAGAAATATTCAAGTACATCTCGGTCAAGCATATTAAAAAAGGAGCTGAAAAAATCACAGAACTGCCACCATTAGCTTAATCAAATGGCGGTAATTCTTCTGTATTATTTTCAAGAGCTTGAGCTCTATCTCCCTAATCTGGGGGAGCAAAGGGTAGGGAGTCCCCGTGGAGAGGTTTTCGTCTTGAATAATAGCTGTAACTTACAACAGTTTGGTGACGTGCTAGGAAAAAAAGATTGCAACTCAATTCAACGAAGCATATGAAGCGAAATCACTGGAGTAGAAAGCAAGTTGATAGTTGATACACATTTGTAAGCATACAAAATGCAGACCAAACAACGCAACAGTTGAAAAGACGTCTCAGACAAATGGCTGAAGTCTTAAGTATATTAAACGAGTGCAGTATTTATCAAACAGGAAACCCCATTAGCAGAAATTTCAAAATTAAATACTCCCCCTTTCAATGGTAGTACAGAATCTGCTACTAAGCAATTATTAGAGGACACAAACAGAAAAAAAATCAACACTACCAGAGACTGGGAGCACATAAATCTTGAGACTTTGTTTGCCAGCCGACTGTCATTTCTATGCTGCGTCATTCCTTCTTTCCAATCCCATGAGACATGTTGTAGATCCCTCGTCCCTGGAGAAAATGCCATCAGACCTTACAATGAGATTGCAACAAAAGCAAGGAAAACTACTTTTTTTTTTCACATACAAAAGGCTTACAAAGTCTTAAAAGAAATGAAGTAATTAGAAACTCACAATAAGGAACAACGAAGTAGCAGCTAAAGCAGCTGGAATGGCAACAGAGGTAATCTTATCAAACGGTCCCTTCAGGTATGTGTGTTTGTGGATGCTTTGGAAAATCTTTTGCTTCTCATAGAGCTGCTCACGTGGTCGGAAGGGTGTTTCTGACATCCTGTATTATAGACATTCTTAAAAGGTCATTCTATGAAAGTAACTTCCGAAAGCTACATTTCTCCACAGGCGGAAAAAGCATATTGTTCTATATTGTAGAGGTTCCCACACCAACTCGAAATATCAACACTGTGCATAAGCACCACAAACCCAGACGGGGGAGGCACAGGGCCTTAATTGCCACACACATGCGTACGCACAAACACACATGCACACGCGCACACACACACTGTGCTATAGAGGCTCCAACAAAATCACACCAACTTAAAACATCAACACCATACAAAATCACACACTACGTTCAGGAAGACCCTTAGCAGTTGGGTATCAATCGATGGTAGTTAAAGCACTTCATCAGAGAACATAATATTGTCAATTAAGTTCCGATACAATTCTGGAAAAACATCACGGTGGACTGAATGGATTCTTTTTGAGCCATTAAGAGAATAAAGAGAAACATTTATTCACATTTTCCATATTTTCTAATTTCCATCACAGGCTTGCATTTCCAACTGAATGTTGTGTAATACTCGAAAAACGGAAGCGAATAAACCTCGTTTACATTAATTACCAATGCTATAATCATGACAATAACTGTTAGCCACCCAGTTAATAAAGTACATGATCTGAAAAAGACTGAAACCCAATTTTACAATCTGACAACAACCTTGACGTAAAATACATTAAAAATGTCATAAACCTAATTTGATGAACATTAAAGCTAGAGGCAACTGAAAATTTCAGAATTACAAGAATACCATGCCAAACTCATCATCAGCTACAAGGAGGCTAATACAGCCCCTTCCCAATCAGCCCACATACTGGTAAACTAAATTAAACAAATTGGTAATTTACGAAGCTTCGTGTTATATGCCCGAGGCATACCATACACAATTGCAATTACACTATCTTATCCGACCTCTTAACCAATGACGCACAGCCAAACCCCAATTGAAACTGAAGACTTTTTTCCCCATTTTCTATACATAAAAGCAGCAGCCTTCAGATTGCAATTCTAAAAGTTGCGCTTTCCCCTCAATTCCAACCTCAACGCCCAAATCAAGAACCCTAGAGTATCAATCATTTGCAAATTGAATCGAAAACTGAAAACTCAGAACGCCACATCAAGATCGAATCAATGAAATCATTTCCAAAATTCACCCCTCCCCTGAAAAACTTGGAAACCCGTACACAAACATCAAGTCGGTTCAATAAATATAATCATATCGAACAAATACCAAAGATAGTCGATAAATCACAACAAAGTAATTGGAAAAAGAATACAAAGGCAACAAAACCTAACCCTAGATTTAAGTGTTAACGCAAATCATATTCGTGTGTGTTCGAATATTTGATTGGAAATTGGAGATTGGGTGGAGGGAATCTTACGTGAAATTGCGAGTGACTGGAGCTGGAGAGCAATCAGGAAGACGAAGAAGGTGAAAAATGAAATGGTGATTTCGAGTGCAATTGAGGTATACTCTCCGGTTATATTTGTACAGTTTGTTGCGGTCAATAAATGTAATCTTGGAATGTCATCAATGATTTTTTACTTTCTACTTTTTTTTTTTTTTTTTTTTTCCGAATAAAGAAAGATAGGAAGTGCGTCAAGTTGTTGATAGCCGACATTTTATCCTTCACGTTTGATATGAATTCTAAACAAAATTGTGCTAAAGGTAGGTTGTCACCCGGAAGTGACGGTTGCAAGGTCTGGGCACAATGATAAGTGCATAAATGTCGTTGTATCTCCATAGAAGCTGGAATATAGTGTTAAACAAGTAAGGACACTGTAGAAACTTATTTTTGAAAGATTCCACTCAAAATTGTTTGGAAGCATTTGCTGATATCAACTTTACCCAGGATACCTAAAAGACGTATTTTGATCCTGCGGGACGAGTGAGGTCAAATAAGCTAGGACACGAGGGTAGGTTCATAAGAGTAGAATGCGTTTCGGAACGTGGAATATAGGAACTTTAATGGGAAATTTTATAGAAGTAATAGAAGTTATGTTGAGAAGAACGATAAGTATTATGTGCCTCTAGAAAACTAAGTTGGTCTTAAAGTGAAGGATCTCGAAAAACCAAGCTTTAAGCTTTGGTATTCGAGCACAAACATATCAAGAAACAATGTCAGCATCATCATGGATAAGACTTTGGCAAAAGATAAGGTAGATGTTAAGAGGGCCGGGTATTGAATTATAGTAATCAAGATTGTGATAAGACCAGAACTCATCAATGTGATTAGTGCGTATGCACCTTAATAGGATTTTTACCACCTGCAAAAGTATGAATAAAAACACTTACAATACTTGCAAGAGTACAAGGTAATTGTATTATAGTTGGCTCTAGCAAGGTTGTTCTCCACAGAGATTGGATGAATAATTTTTATTAAACCAAATCTTAATTAATTATTTAAAACAAAGTTTGAAAAAATGTTGATTTTGTGATTTAAAATAATAAAAACGAATTTAATAAAAATAATTAAAGAAATTAGCAAATTAAAGAAAACAAAAAAAAGATTTTGAAAATTAAATTGTAAAACCACTAGGTTCCGCCGTCACCTTAACAATCCTACGTAGTTCTTTCAATTACTTATGACTTATACATGCATATTTGAAGGTTAGGTTTTCCTAATACATGCCTACTTGGACCCCCCAACATAGAGCGTATATCAAACATGCAATCCGTTTGTGGTATTCAAAACAAGTCTAAACATGCAAGACTCATTAAGTTTTGTGAAACATTTTGAAAAATCATGCAACCCTTAAGACGAGGTATTCATCCTAAGTGAACTTGCACAAATTAACCACAAAAGGCCTTTGTCAATTTCAGGAACCGACCTCCGACCAAAATTGGATCAAATTACTTTTCTAAATATCCTAATGTTAATCAAATATTAAGACAAATAGATAGTTTAAACACGGTGATTAATAATTCAAAACCTGCATGCATAAAATCATAAGCAGATTGAAAAAAAACTACATATTCTTGTTAAGGCTTATGGTCTCGCCTTAGCAAAAGGAAATTAGTTACAAACAATCATAAAATAAAATATTATTAAAAATAAGGATAGAAAACACCTTGAAATACAAATCGTCAAAGCCTAGCAAAGTTCTCCAAAACTAATGCATTCTTCCCCTCTTCTCTCCAAAACCCTAATGGCTAAAAAATCTTATTTATACTACTATAAAATAAAAGCCTTATTATAAAAGGTCATCTATAAACTAGGAAACATAATAACTTAAGAGAAACTAGGAAACATAATCCTAATCAAATATGGGAAATCTGTCCAGCCATACATCAGCCACGTTTCTGGATCTTTAAGCTCCAAAACAGGCACAAAATGGCTAGAATTAAAGCTTGAGATATTCTGAACATAATTACAGAAGGCTTCGAACTCAAAAGACATCATCTTGGACGCCAAAAAGGCCAAATAAGCCTAAAACATCACTTTGACAGTACTGCACACTGCTCCTTTATTTCATCACCATAAATTATCCGCTTTGTAGAAAAATCTGAAACTTTGACATGAACTAGCTGAGAGACTCACGAACATCTTCCAATTAGAATCACTCCAATATTCATCTGTTTGGCTACTTTTTGCTTAAGAGGAAATCCAATGTCCTACATTGGAAATATAATTCAAAGTATCAAAATTCTCACAAAATAACCAATAAACTAATACTAAGATTAGGAAAAAATATATAATATAGAATTGACTCATTACACCTTAAGTGTGGTTAGATAGAAGTCTGAAGGACAAATTTTGGGAAGATTTTGGAGAATGATAATACTTGGGTACTGGCTAGTCAATACCTATTTTACTCACTAAACAATGTGGCCCGATAAAAACACAAGTGTTTATGATTAATTTTATAATTAACCAACCAAACACTCCCTTCTCTAATTAATCATGTGGCCAAAAGGACCCCTTCGTCTCTCTCCCTATGGTAGCCATGGCTTCCTTTCTCCGGCGATTCCCATGGCATCAATCCTTATCTTCTCCCGCTATCCACACCTCCATTCCCTCTCTTTTACACAACTATGAATCGTCATCCTCCGTGGTGGACGACAGAGATTATTGAGGACAACTGACTAAACCATTACAGACAAAGAAAAATGTGTCTGAGGTCGTGACGTCGTATCGAAATTCGAGATCATCATCATCCTAGTCATTGATGGTGGACTGAGGCAACAACCTAAGACATTGAGCCATAGCTTTGGCGACGAGGATTTTATTTTTCTGTCACGATTACACTGGCCTCATAGTTCTACGATAATGCAAAGCCTGCTTCCTTCTTTTGGTTTAAAGAAAAGCTTTTGGGCAATGTGAGGAGGAAGAAGGGTGTTTGGTTGGTGGAATAGTAGAATTGTTGTGTTTGGTTATAGAGTTATGAGATAGTTAAATAATGACATATGTCATTATTTTATTTGGCCACATAACATGGTGAGTATATCAATGAGTACTCAAGTATTATCCTTTGGAGAATTAGTTCAAGAAATCTCTCAGACGGAAAAACTATTCATATGAGGAGATTTAAATTGGCATGTGGGCAATGAGACGGGCAACTATAGAGGTTTCCCTGATGACCATGGTTTTGAGAAGAAAAATGAAGAAGGGGAAGTCATTTTATATTTTGCCATAGCTATTTGGTCCTTGGATAAGATTATGTTCAGGCAAACAAGGTACGTTCTACTACAAGAAAACATTGTTGGGGATCTTTTTGATCGAGTTGGATTTGGGTCTCGGTGGAAACTATTAGCCCTCCTGGTTCATTTTCAATACCAAGTCCTGAAATAATTTAAAAAAATTAGTGTCTTGGGAAGTATTCCAATTGAATCAATGGCTCAAAGATTGAATAATTGCAATAAACTATGACTTGCTTGAGTGAAGCACAGCATGGAAGCTAAAAGCTTATTGGTTTAGCATGATAGAAAAATCAGTGCATGCTTACATGGATAATGTTCTTGGAATATTTATAGTGGCTAAGGAAATCTAAAGAAAGCTTGAAGAAATGCCTTCAAAAGTTAGGAGAATTCCTTCTTCACGAATCAAGGTTTCCTGCACTTGGAGAAAAGCTTGCTCTGCCTGATGTAATCTCACTTTAATTTTTTCTTTATGTTGTCTATGTTGTTTTCCCACGTTGTGTCCTCCCTTGTTGTACTAATTATAGCGGCTTTCAGGGGAGTCAACTAATACTTATATTACTTATATTCAAATAAAAATATATAAAAATATAAAAATATAAAAAGGGTAAATTACATTTTACCCCCACAGGTTTGGGGTCAATTGCAACCTCATACAACATCTTTAAAGCATTTCAATTTCATACATTTACTTATCATTTTATTTCAATTTCATACATCCGTTAGAAAATTCGTTAAGTAAACCGTTAACTGATGACGTGGCAAATATAGGATCCACATTTATACTGACATGGCTAACAAACATGTGCCACGTGGCATAAAAAATTAATAAAAAATAAAAATCTAATTTGAATATTAACATATTAAAATAATTAATTAAAAAATAAAAAAAATACAAATTCTTCATCTTCCCCATCCCTTCTCCTACCACCACCCCCTTGCCCACCCAAGCCACCCCTTCTGCTCTCCTTCGTCTATAACATCTTATCTTTCCAAGACGTCTCCCACCTCCACCGTGTCTCCTCCTTATACTATGGTTCCCTCGAGGCTTGCGGTCTGGTCACCTGCAACATTAGTGTAGGAGTCGCCATGTTTAACAAGAAGTTCCTTGACAAATTCGCCACCACTTATCTCACCCCCTCCGACACCTAGAACTCTCACACCATCAATAACTCCAACGTGGATCGAATTTAGGGGTTGGGTTGGATTCGAAAAAAATTTGGGGGTTGGATTTAGTGATTTTGGGGGTTGGATTTGGTGATTTTGGGGGTTGTATTCGTCCAAATTCGAAATTCACCCAAACCCAGGTCCAAGTTGCAGGGCCAAAGTCGGCGTCCCTCCGCCTCTCTCCTCGTGCTACTACAACAACCTCAACGACGTTTCCCTCGCCCGCCACCTGCAACTCCTAGATCTGGAGGTAAATTTAGGGGTGAGATTAGGTGAATTTGGGAGTGGGATTTGTTTAAAACTAAATTCCCCAAGCCCAGATCTCCAATCCCAGCACCTCCACAAATCCATTTGGATTGTTATTTGGTTTTTGCTCAATTAGGTACTGCAATTTGGGGCAGATTTGAAGATTCTGCATAATTCTTTTCGTCAGAGTAGGTAGCTGAAGAAGATGGGGAGGATAGACTAAGAAGACATTTAAAAGATGTGGGCCCCCTTGTGTATTTTTAGTTTTGTTTTATATTAGCTTTATATTTAAATTGGTATTTATTAAATGAATTTTTTTTTGTACACATGACAAACGCGTGGCGTCCACGTCATTAAAAATATAGATTTTATATTTGCCACATCATTATTTAACAGTCAATTTAACGGATTGACTAGCGGTTGTATTAAAATAAAATGAAAATCATAGTTAATGTATGAGAGTGAAATGTTTTAAAGATATTGTAAGATATTGCAATTGCACCTAAACCTAAGACCATCTCCAATGGTGCCTTATAACCTAAATTTTCCCCTTCCCCCCCCCCCCCCCAAAATCCACTCCAACCCAAAACCTAAACCAAACCTAAAACCTAAAACTTAAAATGAACCCAAATACCAGTCACAAATTTAGCCCACAAATTGAAGTGGGACCCACACCCCAAAACCCCACCCAAAACCCAATATGCCAAACAGGGATGAACAATGCAGCTGAAGCCCACCCACGAGGGTTGTCCCATCTGTTGCCAGTTTCACTGTAGCCCAACGGCTCCATTTAAATGGGCCGTTGGTTAATCCAACGGTCTAGGTTCAAATTATTTTTTTTAAGTTTTATATTTATATATTTATTGAATCCAACGGCTTAGATCGAATATAATCAAATCTAACGGTAAAAAAAAAAAAAGATCTAACGGTCCAAATTTAAATCCAACGGCTAAAATAATTTTAAAAAAATTATTTAACTTAAAATTCAACCAAAAACTCTATAAATACCTATGTATTTGTTCAAACATCCACACAAAACTCACTTTTCTCCTACAATTCTTCCAATTTTTCTTTCTACCATTTCTTCTCATTTCCAAAATTTTTGAGATGGCAAAAGAGCATGTTAGAGGTCGTAATTGGACCTTTGACGAAGATATTGCTTTATGTTTGGCATGGATTTCTGTTAGCGAAGATGGTGCCGTCGGCACCAATCAAAATAGAGAGGTTTTGTGGGGTAAAATCGTTGATAAGTTCCATGAAAACTCCAACGCCGGTCGAAGGGAAGTTGGTGGTGTTTATGATCGGTGGAAGATTATCAATAAAGTGTGCACTTTGTGGAAGGGAAGCTTGGAGAGAGCCATGGTTGACATGCCTAGTGGAAGGGGCGCCTCAGAAATTGTGAGTTTCATTGTTGATATTTTAGTTGTCATGTACATAATAGTATTTTGCAACTAATTGTTTTTATGTATTTGTTGCATAGGGTGACAAAGTAATGGCAATTTACAAGACAAGAACTACACCAAAAAATCAAGCTTTTAAGTTGCATCATGCTTGGAACATCCTCAAGGATTGTCCGAGGTGGGGAACCGATGTGAATCAACAATGTGGAAGATTATTTCATAATGAAGCCCCACCCCCAAATGATGTCAATGAAGGTGTGAATTTTGCCAACAATGAAGGTGTCGACCAAATGAGCCCAACTTCTTCTTTTCCAAGGCCCCCAGGTAGAGATAAGCAAAAGGAAGCAAAGAGAAAAGAGAAGTCCCAAGATCCGATACGTGCACAATTTGCTAGCGAAATGGAAAGAATGAACGAAAACCAGTGTCGTCGGCAAGAAGAATCGGCCCAAATGTTTTTGGCCATGAAGGAAGAAGGGGATAGGGAGCAAGAAAGGTACGAAACTAATTTGATAATGGAGGACCTCGACAAATACACTCCAGAGAGGAAGAAATACTTACGTGGTAAACAAAAGGAAATTTTACGAAGGAATACCACAAGGAGTATATTTCAAGATGATGATTTATTTCAAGATTATCACCCAAGTCCATCACCAAGTCAAGTTGATGGATATCATTATTAAATTTATATAGTCTATGAGTTTTCGATTGTATTAAGTTTATGTGGTTTATTAATTGTTTTTTTTTTTTTTTGTAAGTTTATGTGGTTTATCATGATTTTCATGTATTGATTTAGTGATTTTTCAAAATTTATCGGAATTTAAATATTTTTAGGTTAAAATGTTCATAAAATTAATTTAAGATAGTCTACATAATTTTTTTTTTTAAAGTTAATTTAAAAAAAAAAATTAGCCTTAATTCATTCTTTGATAATCTAGGGCTAAAATTTTAGGCCAGAATGGTTGGAGTCGAAAAACTGTTTCTGGGCTAAAACCTAAATTTTATGGGCTAAATATTTTTAGGTTTTAGGTCACCATTGGAGATGGTCTAAGGGGGTAAAACGTAATTTACCCTAAAAAAAAAAAAAAAAAAAAGCATAGGGTTCCTTTCTAGCTCTCTAAGGAATCATTTGGTTTTCTTACTTATTCTTGTTTTTGCTAAATCCCATTTCTCCTTTCTGATGGAGCAGCTTTTTCTTTTTAATGTAACCTTGTAAAATATTGTTAGCCTTGCGAAGACTAGGCTGAACACCTTGCCCAAAGCACCTCTTTCGTGGTCAATTTCCACAAATTTCTCTTTTGCCAACGCACACCATGTAAGGAAATGATTGAAGGATATAACGAAGTTGAGTAAGGATAGTTAAATGGTTTAATTGTTTATGGTTAGGATTAATTAATATGTTAATTAATCAAACGAATAAATTTATTTTAGACCTTGGGTTAGTTTTGGACCTCAAGGCCCAATGGGCACTGAATAATTAAGCCTCTTGACTTAAGTTGTAGGACAACTTAATTGACAAAAGGGCACAAAGGCCCGCTAACTTGGCTAGGTCGGCCATAGGGAGAAAGGCTTGAGCTTTCTCATTTAGTCACTTAAAAAAGTGACTATATAAGGAGCTTTATAGCCAAAAGGCTCATTAGAGTTTCGCAAGGCAAACGAGAGAGTACACTTCTCTCTCTTTTCTTCAGGAAGGCCGATCACCCTGGGAAACTTTTCTAGCATTTGTTATTCAGTGGTCTCTCATCTTCTTCCAAAATTATCCTTGGTGACGGAACTTAGAGGCCCCCTACTTTGTGGGCTTTTGGAGAATTTCAACCATTCAATTCCATGGATCAAGGGAGCCAAGAAGCAAGAGGAGTTCATCCATGTTGATGGATTTAAGAAGCTAAGAGCAAAGGAATGAAAACTCTCTTTCATGGGTGATTAGCCTTTGCTTATTCAAAGAGGAATCAACAAAGGTATATGAATATCAAATTTTTCTATTTGAATTTGAGTTGAGTCTGGGTTCGCCACGATTACTAGGCATGGAATTTCATTATTTAAGTTTTGTTTTAAAGTGCATACATGCATGCTTCCACCATTTAATAGTTAAATGCATGTAATATGTTGTTTAATGAACTTAATATAATTAAAATTTTCCTTCAATAATTTTAGGAGCTAGAAGTTTGGGAGAAAATATGATCTTAGTTGCTGAAGCTCTAGCTTTAAGAGATGCTCTTTGGACTATGAAAGGAAAAGGATAAAAAAAAAAAAAAAAAAAAAAAAGTGCGTTGAAGGAGACTCAAAATTAGTAATAAATGTAACTACTAGCTCATGCTCAATTTTTTGGAGGGTGAAGAACATTATTGAAGATATTAAATGGTTTTAGACTTCTTTGACTCAATTTCTTGGTATTATGTCTTTTGGAAAGCCAACTTTGTGGCACATGTAGTGACTAGCACATGATTTAAGGTCGCTAATTTTTATATTTGGACAAAATCTTGCAACCTAGGGCCAGAAAAACTCTCTTAATGTTGAAAACATTGGCATTGTTATGAATGCCCACATACATATTTTTCAATGCCCACAAATGTGATGTAGACTTTGAAAAGGATCGTATTTTCAAAGTCATGTGATGTAAATTTCAAAATGTAATAATGCGAGTTGCTCTATAAATAGAGCACTCGACTGCAATCAAAACACAGAGAAAGAAAGGAAAGATAAATAACATCAGTATCTATTCCTGCCACTTTTATTAGTCATTCCCTTGTGTTATAGTTATAGTGTGATATTTTACACCTGCTTCACTCCTGTCACTAGTAAAGGTTATCTCTCTAACTTTTACCATAACACGTTATCAGCACGACTCTCTAAATATAACCATTCCTCATTTCTCTTCGCCGAAAGAAAAAAAAAAGTTTCCTCTAAGGATTTTACTGTTCATCTTCTTCATCTGCCTCAACTGCTGGATATACCCTTGCGAATAACTGTTTGCACCATGCTAGCTTTTAGTTCTCCACCTAGCAGTTACATATATCTTTGATTTCTTGTTTGGTGTAGATCTTGATTATTAACCAGTGTTTATTTATGTTAATTTTACTGCAATCCAAGACGGTGCGGTACAATCGCCCATCTTGAACTGCAAATTTAATCTTACTGTAATCCATGATGGTGCGGTATCATCGCCTATCTTGGATTGCAGATCTAATTTTACTGCAAATTTTAGGTGGAGCAGTATTATGGCCCATCATACCCTGCATATTTAAATTTGACTACTGTTTAATTTCATTGCAATTTTAGGTGGTGCGGTATAATCGCCCACCTTGCTTTGGATATTTAAATTTTCCTGCTACTTGAGTGGTGCGGAATAATCGCCCATTCTATGTTATGAGAGTGGTGTGGTATTATGTAAATCTCGAGCCAGAAGTTTCGAGTGCTTATCATTTTGGCCTGAAAATCAAAATGAAAAATTTGTAAGAACCAGAAGTTCCAACATTACATACCTCTAGAATACATATTATTGCAAGTTCTTATACATCTCCTTTTTCTTTTAGATAAGAAAATGGCGAACTTGGTAAAGCTTGATTTTGTTGCCCTGGACATAATTGGGAAAAAATAACTTACCTAGGTAGTGGATATCAAGATCCATCTGGAGGCAAGGAATCTTGCAGAAACAATCAAAGAGGAGAACAATGCATCTTCTCAAGATAGGGCAAAGGCCATGATCTTTATCCGTCGCCACCTTGATGATGGGCTAAAGAGCGAGTACCTAATGGTTGAAGACTCGTTAGCACTTTGGAAGACATTGAGGAACAGATACAATCACCAGAAAACGGTAATTCTTCCAAGAGCTCATTATGAGTGGACTCACCTAAGGATCCAAGATTTCAAGTCAGTGGCTGAGTACAATTCTGTGATGTTCAGAATTAGTTCCTAGATGAAACTTTGTGAGGAAACCATCACTGAGGAAGATATGTTGTAAAAGACTTTTAGTACCTTTCATGCCTCCAACGTGCTCATGCAGCAGCAATATAGAGCGCGAAGTTTCTCTAAAAATAAACAGCTGATCTCTATTCTTCTGGTTGTTGAACAAAACAATGAGCTCCTACTGAAAAATCATCATGCCCGACCTACTGGATATGCACCATTCCCAGAAGTGAATGTTGTTTCCCTCGAAGTGAATGCCACATCCTCTGGTGGCAATAATCATAAATGAGGACGTGGCCACATGCGAGGACGATGGAACAGGAAAAGCAAGAATCATGGTGTCTAGTTTCATAACTAGGTTCTAAGGCATAATTCAGGTCTGAGCTTCAAAAATGTAAATCACCACAAAGGCAAAGCTCATATGAACAATGCTTCCAGGAACTCTAAAGGAGCTTGCCATAGGTGTTGTGGCAATGGGCACTAGGTGCGTACTTGTCATACCTCAAAACATTTGGTGGATCTGTATCAAGCCTCCCTAAAAAAGAAGGGTGTCAAGACCAATTTTCTCGACCAGACTAAATCAATGGATATACCTGATCCAATGTGTGACTTGATAGGAGCATATTCATGCGACTTAAATGGCTTGTTCTCGTGCATTTACGTTATGTTTCTCTCGTTATTTTAGTCCTTTATGCTTCTTTTGTGTGTTTTCAGGTTCTAAGGGCCTAGGAAGTGCATTTTGAGGCCATTTGGAGCATTTTTGTGCATGATTTGGATAGCTTAATCATGGAGCAAATAGGATGGACGAAATTGAAGCCTTGTATGCTCTTTGGGGACATCAAACAAAGGGCCTAGCCCAATCAAACAAATCCTTTGAGCCATGGAAAACCTCTAGCCCAATCAAACACATTATGCCATACAAACCAACCTATTTTAGGCCCATTCTATGTACTTAAACCCTAGCCCTTTAAACTAGTTCATTTATCACTTATCAAACCATTCACTTATCACTCACCACATATCATTCACTTATCACTTAACATATCATTCATTTATTTCACTTCCATACTCCTCTTAATTCCACATGCATTCTCACACATGCACATCATTCACTCACATTTCCATCATTCATTCTTCATTATTTCCTAACCCTACATGCATTATTTATTGCATCTTCACATGCATACACACACACTTTACACATTCAAACCGTGAGCTCCCATTCCTATATGCCATTTTCAGATTTCCACCCACTAACCTAGTCATCAACACATGCACTTCCACCTTTCATCCACAATGATTCATGATTCATTCACTTTGCATCCTTTAATTCAATCACATACTTTCCCATTGTATAATACATCCACATGCATCTTTAACCAACAAACATTACAACCACATGCACCCTTTTCTCCACATTCCAAACATTGCCGTGTATCCCCTTCATCAATTCCAGCATCTTCACATGTCTTCTAGCTTTCCCTTTCATTTCCACCACTCATTCTTCATCATTTCAGCCACCTACATGCATTAATTATTAAACTCTTCATCATTGCATTCAGAAAATGAGCAAGAAAGCTTCTCAATGCCGTGTATCCCCTTCACCATTTCAGCACATTCCAACACCTTCACATGCAATTCCAGTTTTCACATGTTTTCCTAATTGATTTTCCATCATTAATTAGCCACTTGCATCTTAAACAAACAGCCATATGTTCCCTCCACTACTCCTATAAATACCCTTGCATTCATTCATTCAAGATCATCTCATTTTTCATACACAACACACCACAAACACTTCCATCTTCTCCCTAGCCGTGAGTCTCTCCATTTTCTGCACCATTCCCTTCCCTTTCTCCTCCATTTCTTCCATTTCCATAATCCCCCAATCCATTCAACACACCAACAACATCCCTTAGTCCTTGTGCTACAACGAAGACGAAGAGAAGAGGGCCTAAACGTTCATACAATTCACGTTTGAGTTGTTGGAATGTTTACGCGTTTCTTTGATTTCAATGTTTAAATTCAATTCTCTTTGTTTTGTAATATGAGGAATGGAAGAGAAGAGTGCCTAAACGTTCATACAATTCAAGTTTGAGTTGTTGGAATGTTTAGGTGTTTCTTTGATTTCAAAGTTATGAGGAACTAAACCCTTTTTGGCTAGGGATGATTTCAATACCATGATTATTTATGTGATATGAATTGATGAATTCCGGTTATGAACTCTTGATTCGTGAATGCAATTGGCTTAACTATTTGATGATTAACTTATTTGTGTTTGTTGATTGAGGGTCGACACTTAATTAGCATGCATGAATATGTGGCTAAAGTTTAAGAAGGTTTCACATAATCGTTACTAACTTATACTTGAAAGTAGTGAAGGTCGCTTGTCACAATCGCGTTAAGTTTAATTCTTAGCATGAGTAACATGATGTCATAGTTGCAAATGCTTTGTCAATGCTTATGGTTTTCATTATTCTTAATGATCTTCGATTGTATCTCTATTATGATGACATGTAGGGAACTTTTGAGAATGTTTTGGGTTGTCGAATGATGCCATCCAATCCAATAATATAAGGAAAATCTGAGGGTTAACTAGTGATGTCACGGTTAATTTGGGGCATTGTCGTTCATAATTCAATGAAGGAATAACTGGAAATTGATTCATATGCATAAATATCATGTGTAGAGAAAGAACCTTTAGCTAGCTTCCCATCCATTCATTTCCGTCAAATCCATATTTACAATTTGTTTTGTTTCCAAGTATTCATTTTAGTTTAAATTCGTCCAAATCCAATTCCCCCCTATTTCGTTGAAGTCTTAGTCTTAATCTTTCTTATTTTTAGTTATGCTTTCTTCGAGCATTAAATAGTGTTTTATATTGTGTTTTTATGTTTTTAAGTCAATTTAGAAGGTTTTAGCAAGCCCTCCTAATCCCCGGTCTAGAACGATCCCTCACTTATCTATTCTACTACAATTGTCAAACGAGGGTTTAATTTGAGTGTCAAGTAATTCTCATATCATGACTTATCAAGGCAGTTGAACACAACCCATCTAGAGATCTCGGACTTCATGGTGGAAAGGGGAATGAAGTATACTGGTCCGATTAAATCATTGATGTTTGATGTACTTTTATTACGCTAAACTTGTAGTTTAAAAACTAGCATTTCAAATTCAATAAAAGTGGCATTTAAATTTCCTGTTATAAATTGCTTTTAACTGTGATTCCCTTACTTAGAGAGCATGGATAAAAACTATGGTCATTTTCAAAACATGAGAAAGAACGGAGACATTTGTCTTGCAGACAGCGCAACCACTCATACAATACTTCGAGATTGAAAGTATATCTCAAGATTGATGCTTACAAAAGTAAAGGTAACAACAATATTAGGGCAATCAGATGTGATTAAAGGCTCAGGGAAAGCCCAGATTATGTTACCAAATGGAACAATATTGTCTATATAGAATGCGTTGTACGCTACTCGATCTACTCGAAATTTGTTGAGTTTTAAAGACATACATTTAAATGGACACCACATTGAAACAAAAAGTGCATAAAATATGGAGTATCTATGCATTACCTCTAATGATACCCAAAAGCGTATATTGGAGACGTTGCGTGGTTTGACCAGTGGATTATATTAAGCATACATAAAGATAGTTGAATCACATACTGTCATGAACCAAAAGTTCATTGATTCAAAAGTTTACATGCTTTGGCACGACCGTATGGGTCACCCAGGATCTACCATGATGCGTAGAATCATTACCAACTCTAATGGACATCCATTATTGAGCATACACATTACTATCTCAAATGATAACCCTTGCAAGGCTTGTTCTCAAGAGAAGTTGGTAATTAGACCATCACAACTAAAGGTTAATGCTGAATCCCCATCATTTCTGCAAAGAATTCAAAGGGATATTTGTGAGCCTATTTAACCATCTTGTGCACCATTTTGATACTTTATGGTTTTGGTTGATGCATCTACCCAATGGTCACATGTTTGTCATTTGTCTACTCGGAATGTAGCTTTTGCGAGCACAGTTCCCAGATTATTTTATTAAGTCAATCCAACTTGATAACGCTGGTGAATTTACATCTCAAACTTTTGATGATTACTGCATAACATTGAGCATTGATGTTGAACACCCTATTCCTCATGTCTATACTCAAAATGGTTTAGCAGAAGCATTGATCAAGCGGCTTCAGTTAATAGCTTGCACTCTACTCATGAAAACAAAATTGTCAGTTTCTGCATGGGGACATGCCATCTTACATGCTGCATCATTGGTTCAATTAAGACTTATAGCCAACCACCAATACTCATCAGTACAACTCATGTTTGGGCATCAGCCAAACATTTCACATTTACGAGTTTTTGGTTATGTTGTTTATGTACCTATTACACCACCAAAACGAACTAAAATGGGACCTCAGCGCATACTGGGAATTTACGTAGGTTTTGATTCACCATCTATCATTAGATATTTGGAACCCTTGACATGTGATATGTTTACAACTCGTTTTGTTGATTATCACTTTGATGAGACAGTCTTCCCATCATTAAGGGGGAGAAAAGATCGTTCCAGAATAACAGAAAGAGCTGATATGGGTTGTTCCCACCTTATCTCATTTTGATTCACGTAGCACTCAATGTGAAAATGAAGTGAAAATGATCGTTCATCTTCAAAGTATTGCCAATCAAATGCCAGATGCATTTAATGATGCTATGAAAGTGACAAAATCACATATACCAACTGCAAATGCATCTACAAGAATTGATGTCCCTGTTGGACAAATAAAGTGGCAGCGAATGATTCATCTGGTGCATGCTTGAATCATGGTAGACCTTCAGGTTCAAAAGATTCAACCCTTTGAAAGAGAAAGTCGAAAGCACAATTGAATCTAAATGAAATCATTCAAGAAGAAAAAATGAATAACACATCCACAATTCATGATTCTGTACTTTCAGAAAAAGAAAATGTCCTTAATGATACACATGTACCTAAAGAAACAGAGGTACATAAAAGCAAAGAAATCTCCATAAATTATGCTTGTACTAATGAATTGTGGGATCAGAATGAAATAATCATCAACGACATTTTCGCATTCGCGGTAGCCACTGAAATCATATTAAGTGATGATCTTGAGCCCCGCTCTGTTGATGAATGCAAACAGAGACAAGATTGGTCTAAGTGGAAAGATGCAATCCAGGCAGAATTAAATTCCTTGGCTAGGCGAAATGTTTTTGGACCAGTAGTCCAAACCCCGCCTGGCGTAAACCCCATGGGTTACAAATGGGTATTCACAAGGAAACGTAATAAGAACAACGAGATTGCAAGATATAAAGCACGACTCATTGCACAAGGTTTTTCACAAAGACCTAGAATTGATTATGAGGAGACATACTCTCCTGTAATGGACGCAATTATGTTCCGTTATTTAATAATTTTAGTGGTTTCAGAAAAAACTTGACATGCGACTTACAAATGTCATCACCACGTATCTATATGGAGAATTAGATGCTGACATATATATGAAAGCCAGAAGAAATTAAGTTGCCTGAAACAACTAACAACCCACGAGGTATGCTCTCAATCAAATTAAGACGATCATTGTATGGGCTGGAACAATCTAGACGAATGTGGTATAATCGTCTCAGTGAGTCTTTGATTAAAGAAGGATATATCAACAATGTCATTTGCCCTTGTGTGTTCATTAAGAAATCCAACTCTAGATTTGCTATAGTGGCAGTATATGTCGATGATATAAACCTAGTTAGAACCTCTGAAGAGCTCAATAAAATTGCTGAATATCTGAAAAGCGAATTTGAAATGAAAAACCTTGGAAATTTTTTTTTATTATCTTGGCCTGCAGATCGAGCATTATTTTAGTGGAATTTTGGTCCACTAATCAACTTACACTGAAAAAATCTTGAAACGACTTGGTATGGACAAGGTATATCCACTCAGTACGCCAATAGTCGTTCGTTCTTTGGACATTAAGAAATATCCATTCCGTCCAAAAGAAGATGATAAACTGGTCATTGGTCCAGAAGTACCATATTTTAGTGCAATAGGTGCTTTATTGTATTTAGCACAATGTATTAGACCAGATATAGCTTTTTCAGTCAACTTGTTAGCAAGGTATAGCTCTGCTCCAACAATTCGTCATTGGAAGGGAGTTAAAGATGTATTGCGATACCTTCGTGGGACAACAAACATAGGTCACTTCTACTCAAAGAAATCCACAAATGTTAAAGATGTATTGCGATACCTTTGTGGGACAACAAACATAGGTCACTTCTACTCAAAGAAATCCACAAATGACCTGATCCTTGTTAGATATGCAGATGCTGGTTTTCTCTCTGATCCGCATAAAGCCTGCTCACAAACTAGATATGTGTTCAAGAATGGAGATACAACAATCTCATGACGCTCGACAAAGCAAACATTAGTTGCTATATCTTCAAATCATTCAGAAATACTTGCTTTACATGAAGTAAGTCGTGAATATTCTTGGTTAAGATCAATGATCCATCATATTCAGAATTCATATGGTCTACCTTCAAAGACAGACACTCCAACTGTCATTTATGAAGATAATGTAGCCTGTGCTGCCCAAATGAAGGAAGGATTCATCAAGGGCGATAAGACTAAACACATATCTCTAAAGTTTTTCAGTGCACATGAGCTTTAGAAGGCTAAAGTTATTGAAGTTAGACAAATCTGTTCCAATGAAAATCTGGCAGATTTGTTCACCAAATCTCTACCAAAGTGCATGTTTCAGAAGATAGTGCAAAATATTGGATTACGTCGATTTACCTAACAAGTAAATTTGGAGAATGCAGAATCAAGGGGGGAGATATATCAGGGGGAGCATCCATGATACATGCATGTTGTACTCTTTTTCCTTTGATTATGATTTTTCCCATTGAGTTTCTCCTATCAAGGTTTTAACGAGGCAACATAAGCATATTTAACACTATATCAACAATCCAAGTAAAGTTGCATTCTTTTTCCTTCGCTATGGTTTTTTCTCACTGGCTTTTTCTAAGCAAGGTTTTAACGAGGCAACTGATGTTGATATGTGGGCATCCAAGGGGTAGTGTTCAAAACATTGACATTGTTATGAATGCCCACACATAGATTTTTCAATGCCCACAAATGTGATGTAGACATTGGAAACAAAATGATCGTATTTTCAAAGTCATGTGATGTAAATTTCAAAATGTAATAATGCGAGTTGCTCTATAAATAGAGCACAATCAAAACACAGAGAAAGAAGGGAAAGATAAATAACATCAATTCCTCTCACTTTTATTAGTCATTCCCTTGTGTTATAATTATAGTGTGATATTTTATATCTGCTTTGCTTTTATTACTAGTAAATGTTATCTATCTAACTTTCACCTATTTTTAACACTTAATTGATTATATTGGTACTGATTTGACCAAAATAATAATAATAATAATAATTGTATTGGTACTGATTGTGACTGAATCCCTCTGTTTAATCTTATTTTCGAGATTAATCAATAAAAATTTTGTACCTAAATCCAAAGTACCAAAAAAAAAAAAAAAAAAAAAAAAAAAAAAAAAATCCTGAATCGGGTAGTTATACCAATATACAACTAAAAAAAGGAGCATATCCACTTCTCCCCCCTTTCTTCCTTCGAGCTC
Organism: Pyrus communis; assembly: GCF_963583255.1. NCBI lineage: Eukaryota > Viridiplantae > Streptophyta > Magnoliopsida > Rosales > Rosaceae > Pyrus > Pyrus communis. The sequence goes on along the minus strand of NC_084810.1, from coordinate 16,033,566 downwards.
TACCATGGCCCAACCTCGCTAGCCACCTCTGCCTGGCGCTTCCTCATCCGATTTCTGCAGAAAAAATGCGTTCAAGGGATAAAATCGCCTACTTTTACGACGGTAAACTCTCTCTCCTCCCCCAACCCTAAACCCTTACTTCCACAAATCTCTCTCTCTCTCTCTCTCTCTCTCTCTCTCTCTCTCTCTCTTAATCCCAATGGGATTGTTGGATTATATATTTTCTTCCAACATTTAGCTATTTTAATCATACGATTGTGGAAAATTTGTGAAATTTTAGTTTGATAAAAACAATGGGTATTTGCAGGGGATGTGGGTAGCGTCTACTTTGGGCCGAACCACCCTATGAAACCGCACCGGCTATGTATGACGCATCATCTCGTCCTCTCATATGATCTCCACAAAAAGATGGAAATTTATGTTAGTATCCAATGGTTGCTTGGTAAATCTTTCATTTTTTTGTGTCATTGGGTGTGCGTGTTTCGGCGTAAAGTATTGATCTTTTTGTTGATTGTTGTGTTCCTCAGCGGCCACATAAGGCATATCCGGTGGAGCTTGCGCAATTCCATTCAGCTGACTATGTCGAGTTTCTACACCGGATTACGCCCGACACCCAGCACTTATTCTCGAATGAAATGGCAAGATGTATGTCTGTTTGGGGCATTGCTGTGTATATATTGTTAATTTGTGGCTTAATGTGTGCATTGATTGTTCTTCGTTGTGTGCTTGAACATAGAACAGTAAGTTAAGGTATGCCTCCATAGGTGTAAATTATAATAGAAATTTCGGTAACGAGATAGTGGTGTTCACTGCACTTACAGAATACTAAATGAAAGAAATCAGGATCAACTATTTTAGCTAAGGTAGGGAATTTCAGAACTTCTGATAGAAGAAGTGGGTGGAGTCAAGATTAATAGGCTGCCCTTTGACCATAGTTCTTTATTTTTCAGGCATTCTCAGTTTTACTTTTTAATAAGTAATTGAACTACAATTTTAAGTTCTGCTTTGTTTCTTAGTGGCTACTTTTTTCTGTGATTTAACGTTTGTAACTCATTCAAATGGAACCAAAATAAAGAAAAAGGGTTTGATATGATGTTGATTGATGATCCATGTTAATTAGTTTAATTTCAAGATATTTTTTTTTCAGAAAGAAAGTGTCATTAACTGCCACAATAAGGTTCTTGGAGTCAGTAACATAAAATGGTTGTCAGAGTTTTCTTAAATTTTTCTATTATTGAGGATGAAAGAAAAACCTATGATAAGTTCTACAATATAAATCTTCACTTATTCTTCTCTTTGAGTACTAGTCTTTAGCTTTCTGCATGACTAGTTCAAATCTCTAACTTGGTTTACTGATTCGTTTTTATTTCCTTTATGCCAGATAATCTTGGAGAAGATTGCCCTGTATTTGATAACTTATTTGAATTTTGTCAAATTTATGCCGGCGGAACAATAGGTAATTCTAGTTATATGATGTTGAAAATGTGGGTTGCAACTATTCTACCATATCCACTGATTGAGCTTTTTTGTGCAGATGCTGCACGTAGATTGAACAATAAACTTTGTGACATTGCTATTAATTGGGCTGGTGGACTACACCATGCCAAAAAGTGTGAGGCATCTGGATTTTGTTACATCAATGACTTGGTCTTGGGCATATTGGAGCTTCTAAAACATCATGCCCGAGTTTTATATATTGACATAGATGTGCATCATGGTGATGGTGTAGAAGAAGCTTTTTATTTTACTGATAGGTATATAGCTGTTTCTTATAAGGAATTTGGTTAAGGAATAGGATTATTGAATTATATGTATTGATATAAAAGAAGCTTACCTTACTGTTAGAAAAGTAGCTCGGTGCAAGGTGTAGATGAAAAATATTTGGTTGTGTTTGATATAAGCAAAATGATAATGCTTTTTGTATATAATTTTTATCTTGCTAAATGTTGCATCTATACATTGAAACTACAGCAAAATGGGTGTTGATTATACAAGTTAGAATTGTTGCTTGAGAAGATAACTTTGCATTCATGTATGTAAAACATAAAAGTTTTAATATACCATTTTATGTAGTTAGAAATTTGGTTAAGTAATGATTTCTTAAATTGTTGTGTAGCTTAACACGTTCTCTGATCAGAAAATCTGTGATTCTAGAAATTTAGACATGACTGATATTAATTAACTAATGCGTATAAGAATCAATATTACTCGCCATGATATACAGTTTCTTCTTCAGTTTCTGATATACTCTGTCATTTACTCTAGGAATTGTAGTCGATATAGCTATATGTCTTCTGCTTGTTACCATTCCTATGAGTCCAGAAAAATTTAGAAGTTGATTTGACTAGAAATTTCCCTCCAATAGAGAAATTTTTTTACGAGTGATTGTTCAGTTACCAGAACTTTTTAGGGTTTAGGTTTTGTGGTTTTGTTGAATTGTAATTGAATCAGGTGAAAATTTTATTTACAGGGTGATGACTGTTAGCTTTCACAAGTTTGGGGATTTGTTTTTCCCGGGAACAGGTGATGTGAAGGTAACCTCTAAAACCATTTTGTTTGTTTTTTCTTAGTATTTTTCATTGTGAAATTGTTAATCAATAAGAATGCATGAGTTTACTTGTCGTGGTATTCCTTTCTTAGACAACTCAGGGAAGTACTTTCATGCTCAGCTGCAAGAAATTTAATGTTATACATACACACACACAGAGAAATAAACATTTGTGCAAAACACACAAGGAAATAAACATTTGTGCACACACACACACACAACCATTGGCATGTAAATATGCGAGATGCATAAGAAGAACTAGCTGACGTGCTTGCTTCTTTGGACAATGTTTTTGTTTGGTCTTGCCTTCATGTATTTGACAATCTGACATGAATTTTTTATGTTATAAAACCTGACGTCGTTATATTGCTGGAAATGTTGTACGTTTCTTTGCTAGTCTTCAATGAGTTGAAATTTGTAATGGTGTTTAGTAATCATTCGTTTTGCAGCAAGTAGGAGAAAGAGAAGGCAAGTTTTATGCCATCAATGTCCCACTAAAGGATGGAATAGATGATGCTAGCTTCAATAGACTTTTCAAGACTGTAGGTTCTGTTAAAAGCCAGATTCTTGCCTTTAGTTTGGGTTTCATGGTGTTAAGTGTAAAACCTGACTTGCAATTTCAAATTTTGTAGATTATTTCCAAGGTTGTTGAGACATATCTACCCGGCGCGATAGTTCTCCAGTGTGGAGCCGATTCTCTTGCTGGAGACCGTTTGGGCTGCTTCAATCTCTCTATTGATGGTGCATTTCTTATTGTAATTAAAGAACTTTTTCCTCCTCTTCTATAGAGTATTGTCTTTAAAGCGTTTCATTCTTGTTTTTTGTGATTAATTATTAAATGATCTCAAGCTAGCTGGAACTTTTGGTGGTTACTTATATGTTATGATAGAGTTTAATCTGTGGTGACATTTGCTTTTTACAGGTCATGCTGAATGTGTTAGGTTTGTGAAGAAATTCAATATACCCTTACTGGTATGATCTTTATCTGATAGAACCTTGGCTGCCTTTCATCAATGTCGTATATCTTGTGTACATATAATGTTTTCTGTCTGTAGGTTACAGGAGGTGGGGGATACACGAAAGAGAATGTTGCTCGGTGTTGGACCGTGGAAACTGGGGTTCTTCTTGATTCAGAACTTCCCAATGGTACTTTTGTCAAATGAACTCTATTGCTAGCAGTTTCATTTTAAACTTTGTGTAGAGGAAACAGGAACATTGTTAAAATGAGGAATGAGGTGAGAAGGAAAAAAAAGTCCAGACTAGGTAAATTAATCATGCAGATATGATCTTGGTTTGATAAAGGAAATTCTGAAGATCGTATCGCTCATTGTCTTTTGTATTGACTTTAAAAGATATACTAATCACAACTAGTTTACATCCTTTAAGTTTGTAAAATTTCCAATGTTTCCGTTGATGTATTCATGAGAATTGCTGAGAAGGTTTTTTCTAAATTCATTGGCTTCCAAGAAGGTTTTTCAGAATGTGAGACGACAATTTTATGGTGTTTATGTTGATTTTGATAAGGATTTGTGCCAGAATAAATCAATACATTTTATGATTCAGTGATAGTTTTTGTTGTGTCCATGTTTTATACTTCAGTTCTCTTATTTAAGATCATGTGTGATAATTTTAGTTGTGTTGGGTTGATATGCAGCTTTATACTTGTCTTTTCTAACTGTCATGGCATTGGAGGGTTGAATGACCTATGCCCTGCTGATTCCTGTGAGCATATCTTCTCGCTAACCAGCAGTGGCCTGCATGCATGACTGTTTGCAAGTAATTTCCTATAATTAATAGTTTTATTTTTGGAGGTGTTTATTAATATTAATGTGTTGTATTAGTTTGGGTAATTAACATTGGGCATATGGTTGGAAGCTTATGATTTCTGCATGCATTTCTATCTGCTGGCTAGCAACGACCTGCATGCACTTTCCCATTTTTCTCTTCCTTTTTTCTATTGTCTTATTGGTTGCGGTCTCATGGGCTTCTAATTTTTTTTTTTCCCGGCTGCTGAATTGGTGTCCCTTGCCATCATCTGATTTTTAATTGTCGTGTGGAGATGCTTACATGGGTGTTAATGTTGCTTCTGCAAGCTCACTTATCGGATCATTTGAGCAATATTAATTCTTCTTAGTTCAGATAAATAGTCATATATCACTCCAGTGATAATTTGAATGGCCCTTTTTCTATGCATGTGGGAATCCATTTTGGCATGGTCGTACCTTGAATATGATTATCTTATTTGCCCCTCTACCTTCCTTTTCTTTCTTGCAGAGATCCCGGATAACGAGTATATCAAGTATTTTTCTCCAGACTGCTCGTTGAGGATTCCGAATGGGCATATAGTATGTCATCAGTTAAAGTTTATGTAATTTTGCCTTGTTCAAAAAGTTGAAATTTTTTTCTTTGAACCAATTTGATTGCCACATCTCGTGGTGTTAGTGTGTAAAAAAACGGATTCGTTTAACTGGTGGATATTGAAATACTTCAAATCCGTCATTACTAGTTAATTTTCAGTGATTCTTCTGAAAAGCCTAAATCTTTTTCTTTCGTTTGGATGTGCAGGAGAACCTAAATAGTAAATCATATCTTAGCACGATTAAAATACAAGTCTTGGAAAATCTCCGTTGCATTCAACATGCTCCTAGTGTACAGATGCAAGAGGTAAGTGATCGAGTAGTTAAAAAGAATTCACCTATTTACGTCGCATCCATCGTTCTCCTGCTTTACTGCCTACAAATTATTAATCATGAATTCCTTGAAAGAATTATGCTCTGATGTAATGCGGTTCACTTGTTTCAAGCACTTAGAACAAATAAATTGAAAATGCTCTGTAAATCATATAGGATTGTCTAGGTTTGCATGAGAGATCCAAGAATTAGGCAGGTCTGTTTGGTTTGTTGATTTAGACATTCCACCAACCTAAGTGATCGTGTTCTATTTGTCATTCTTTTAGATGGTGTGCAGTGTCTTCGAGTCCTATGATGGTATTAGGTTGCTTGTTACCATTTATCACGACTCGTGTGCATTTTCTGTTTCGACAGAATATTTGAAAGGCTAGTAACTGATAAGACTTTTGGTAATGGTTTTTATATAGTTAGGTCAGTCGATGTGATCATTATAGGACTGACTCAGACACCCATCCAATTATTGTATATGTTGACTTGAAAATATGTGTTGTCTATTGCAGGTTCCACCAGACTTCTATATTCCCGACTTTGATGAAGATGAGCAGAACCCTGATGAACGTCTAGATCGTGAGTAAAAATTCCTTGAATCAATATGCATTACTCTGCTTAGGACTCGAAATATGTTGATTTCCATCTAGCTAATGACACTTCTTAATTTTATGAATTATCCTCCCAGAGAACACCCAAGACAAGCACATTCAGCGTGACGACGAGTATTACGAAGGGGACAATGATAACGATCACAACATGGATGATATGTAAAACTAGGGCGAATGCCGTGTAGTTTTTTCGGTATATGGATTTCGTTTTCAGCAAGGGAATGCTTAACTACGGGAAATTACGTTAAATTCATCAAGAACATAAGGAATTTGCAGATGTGCCTGTTCGTATTGGTCTTGGAATCCTTGTTAATGCTGTAAATTGCATATATAGCAAATGATTTAAATCCAATTACAGTTTAGTCCCTGTTTTATTGTTAGGGTAACTGTTGCTCTATTTTTTATGGGTAGTTTTATCGATACCCTTAGTCGATCCTCTAACTTCACAAACGGAAACTGACCAATTTGAATCCAACGAGGCAAGTTTCATTCATCAAATTTAAATGAAATGAGGTAGAGGGCAGCTGCGATTGAACCCTCCCTTATGAAACTTTCGTTATTGGGTTAGCCCTACACTTTATATGTTTCTAGAGATTCACATGGCATCATCAAATGATACAAGTCTTGGATAAGACTCAACAACGCACTGGAACGCCCTTGTTGACGATCATATAATCCCAACAGCATCTAGGGTTTCATTGAACAACTAGGATCTAAGCAAGGCATCAGATTTAAATCCTGATTAGCTAGGAGCTTTATCTTGCAACTTTTTGTGTATGCAAATAAATAAAATTGAACAAAAATTGGGACACGAATCTGGAGTAATTTGCATACTTCTGTCCTCATGATCTTGAACATTTTGAATCGCTGTGTACAATATCTTGTCGATGAACTGAATTGAATAGTTTAAGTAATGGAATTTACAAATAAAGAACCTAATTTCAACAGAGTTTATCAAATCAAGCGACTTCTATGATCCAGCTGCTGTCTCAAAACCCGGCGGGGGCGGAATTCTGGGAACAACGACAGAGCTTTTGTTATAACCTGCATGGCACAAAGAAGATCTTGCCATCTTCCCCTTCGTGCAACGAGCTAGTTTTGACGGTCGTGGTTGTGCAACAAACGAATGAAGTAATAGCTCTTCAGCAGTTAACCTTCTTGAAGGCTGCACGGCAAGGCAACTCTTAAGAAAATCCCTGGCTGTACCTGTGATTTCAGCGGGGATTTTGGGAGTAGATACATGATCAAACCATGTCATCCTATCATCGAAATCACTGTAATCACAACCAGAGTCCAAATCCGAGAGGGATTTGCCTGTCAGCATCTCTAGCACGATACAACCAAGAGACCAAATATCCGAGGGCTTGTCCTGCTTGTTATCCTCCAATGCTTCTGGCGACAGATACAGACGAGTGCCTCTCCATTCACCGTAGTTGTCCTTGCTCCTCTTAGCAAAACCAAAATCAGCAATCTTGGCCACAAAACTAGTAGGATTACCCCTACTAGTACTAGCACGATTGCGCATGAGCAGAATGTTCTCGGGCTTTAAATTGCAGTGAACATAATCGCACTTGTGAATGTGCTTAAGCCCTTCAAGAATGCACCTTGTGTACCTTCTAACTTGGGATTTAGGCAATCCGCGACCGTTGGATTGCTCTATGAGATCGTCAAGGGTTCCTCCCGACGCATATTCTAACAACAAGTTGTAGACCTCATCACCCTCGTCAGTGCTCGTGGTCTCTTCGCCAAAGCAATCGACAACAAAAGGGCAGCCCTTAATCTCACTGAGAACCTCCGCCTCGTGCTTGATAAACGCAGAATCCGACATCTCTGCCGATTTCACCGCCATTACTGACGGCAAATTGGTCAGCATACTACTACGCTGACCCCTTGTTTTTTTCTTCCGAGTAGCAAGAAAAACAGAAGCACAGCGTCCTTCTCCGATCAACTCTCCTCTCAACCAGTGCATTCCATGATGCTGATTCCACATACTTTCTCCTTGTAATTCGTCTTCTGCCTTTCGTTTCATCATTCTTCTTTGCTCGAACGATCTTGGCCGTTTGCTTTCTTGACAAGAAATTAAACAAGAGTAGCTAGGGTTTTAAGTTAGGAGGGAGCAGAAAGATGAGTGCGGAATGAGTAAAGTCGGTCAGGTTTAATCGATGTTTAGCAGGAGTTTAATGAGTAGGGTTTCAAAGTTTGGTGACTTTGATTTATATACAACTAAGGAAGGTGTAAGGACTTTTCCGTTTGAAAAGGAATGGAAGAAGTAAGGACTCCAATTGCAGAACGTAATTTTGATACGGAGACTTGGATCCCAAGCTACTAACGATTTTAATTGGACCGCTGAGAATTAGTGAAAATTTAGCAGATAAACATTTGTTTCCTAACAAGGAGAGGAGTTAGTGTCCCTTATTTAACAAGAACAAAAGTTTCATTACGAAACCTTTCCTCGAAAGGAGAAAAAGAAGCTTTGGGAAACCTTTCCTAACAAGAACAGGAGTTACCCTCACCATAAAATAAAATTAAAATACAACACTCTTACCATCTCACGCTGCGTCTTCACATCGAAGTTTCCAAAAATCTAACTGCAGTTGAACCATCATGATTTAGAATCTATTAGATTTGACATATCGACTGTTAGGGTTTGGAGGGAAAATACGATATTCATTAGAATTGAGTAGAATACGTACATATGAAGATAGGATGTATATATGGGCATCGATAAAAACTTTGCCGAGGATTTCAACCCGGTCAAAGAGAAAAAGAGTGTTCCACATTGTTAACTATCCTCAATGACAATGAAAAGAAAACATTACAATTGATTGTCTTCTACAAAAGCATTGCAAATTAAATCAGGTGAGTCTCCCTTCTGTCGCGTCTCAACTAAGCATCCTAGTCCCACGTGAGCCAAACGATGGGTAACGTTATAAGAACTATATTAAAAGAGTCTTTCTGTGTGTGTTCATGCATACACAATTAACATTTTCAGATTTTGATTATGCATATTATGTTATATTGTGATGAAAGGAAAACAAGAAATTAGAAGCACAAACTAGGGTTTTGAAAATACTAAAAATGTAGAAAAGGGAGGAAATTTTAAGGCTGAGCTGCTGCCTAGAGCCGCGTCACTGTGGCGATCCGCAGCGCGTTGCGCTTGGCTTGACCTGAAGCTAAGCGGCGCAGCCTTGAGTTGCACCAAAACTACAGCGATTGGAGGCTGGGTTCCGCAGCCCCAATTCGGCTTCTTGCCCCACAATTCACTGGGCTTCTGTCTGCCAGGCATGAAGCATGCTGCCACTAAGCTTTCTTCCCTCTAGGCCCGCTCCACCCTGATGGGTTTTCTAATGATGCAGCCTCCATCAGTCGGCCCTGTTCTGGCTTACCACTAGCCCAAGCCTGCAACTTGATGTTGCATGGCCTGTTTCGGGTACAAAGCTAATTGCCAGATGCTATTGGGCTGCTCTTCCTCTCAGCCTAAGCCAATTTCTTAGGCCTGTTTTGCTTCTAGCTGCACCCAACCTTGTTTAGGTGGCCACGGCTAAGCCCAAAATTGGGCTCTATTTTCTTAATTTTTGGGCCCAAAGGCATCCAAAACCAATATGACCTGAATGTCAACATTCCCTTCCTTCGACGACCGATCCCTATATGATCCTGTCTATTGAATAATTTAGTGACTATCAATCCATTAGTTTAGTGACCAGCAACCCACTTTTGTAAACTAACGATTCATCTACAATTAAACTTGTAGTTTTGAATTTAGTGCATTTGAAACCCAAAGTTTTCAAATGAAGCATACACCATGAAACCTGAAGTTTTTCATGTAAAATTAAACTAATACATGTCTATAGAACTGGAGTGTTCTACTTTATATATGTGGATCTTTACTTTTCCATAGGACTAATCACGTTCTTGTTTCCTCCATTGTAACGACATGTTGAACATGAATAAACTCAACTTTACTGCTATGGCAGAAACTACCTGAAATAGGTTCCATATGTGAAAACTCCACCTCACCATCAAAAGTCTCAGAGCTACCATTGAAGAGCTATGGACGAACCGGTTGACCAACCTAATAAAGCAATCGCCATGATCTTTATCCAAAGACAAATGCATGATGCACTGCAAAACGAATACCTCGCTAAAGAGGATCCACACAATATCTAACTCACTCTGGCAGAGTGCTTCGATCACTAAAAGGGTATCTTTTTCCCTGAAGAAAAAAACAACTAGGACCACTTATGCTTCGAAGACTTTAAGTCTATAAATGAATACAACTCTAAAGTTTGTAAAATCTGATCACTTTTCAAATTCTGAAATGAGGACTTGACTAGAGAACACCTATTTTCAACTTCTCATGCCACAAATATTGTCGTGCAACAATAATATCAGGCACAAAAGTTTTTAGAGTTTCGGATTTGATATCTGTTTTACTTCTTGCTAAAAAGCAAAACCAGCATTTGATGAAGAATCATCAAACTCGACCTACTACTCGAATGCTACACTTGAAGCGCATACGACCACTTCTCAAGACCAAAAGGGACGCAGAAGGTGTCATGGCTGTGGTAAGGGGTTGAAGCCCTAGCTATGGGCACAAGGTAGACAAAGAAAAAGCCCACCCAAGAGAGGAAATTAGGCGATGCGTGATTCCTTGGCTCTTAATGCTTCTAACTTCAAGAATAAGGGCAAACCTTCAGCCAATCTAGATTTAACTGATCTGGATATATGTTACTAATGTTGTTCCAAAGAACATAGATCACGTATTTGCCAAACTTCCCCTAATGCTATGGCTAAGTATCATTCACGTCATCAAAAGGTTGAGACAAACTTTGTAGAAACGGATAATCTCGAAGATACCACCATGTATATTTCTAATTTTCAGGAGGCATGCTTTGATGGAAGATTAGGTTTAAAGTTTTCTTAAGACATGTTGGCCAAATTCTCCTAGTGGTCGAACCCCTTTAATATTTATGCCAAAATGTTGACCCTAAAAACTACTTAACCTATGTGGCACACATGTCGAATAACTAAGAGTTAACTACATCCTTCTAGTGTCAAACGCGCTGCTGACTCATGTGTCCGAGCGATCATGACAGAACACGTCTCGGCCTTGAACCTAAAGATAAGGTTGCGAGTTACTTTGAAGTTAAATAAGGTTCCGCTTTTAATGTGCCGAACATTGAGTAACTTGGTAACACCATTTTGCTAAAGACTAATGAGATGGCCTCTTTTAATGAGAAGACCAAATACTCCTCATTGGCTTAGACTTGGATTGGTAACTAGCTAGACTCAAAGCAGTGTTGTTACTCCAAATTGAAGATCTTCTAGATCGCCTAATTCTATGGCTCTAGTGCTGTTAATTTAAACTGAAGATGTCGCTGATTGTCAACACAATGCTGCTCATCCAAACTAAAGGTGTATTGATGAAGTTAGGAGAGTTAGCGGTTTCTTAGAAGAATGAGAAAGGTTAGAGTAGAGTGAGATTTTGTGCATGGCGTTTATGTGTGGAGATTAAGGTCATTTTTGTTAGGATTTGGGCTCGTCAAATATGTCTTGGTTGGTTTAGGATTGTTTTAGGAAACCTAGAGGTATACTGATTCTTGTCCTAGAGGGATTAGGAAAGAATTTCAGTTTCCTTATTCAATTTAGGTTTGGATTTCTAGAAGTCTATTTGGATTTGGATAAGTGTAATTTCCTAATCCACTTAGAAATAGGAATTCAATCAGCCTTGGGACATGTAAGCTAACCCTATGTTTATAAATAGGGTGCGGAAGGCTGATTTTTACAGAGAAAGAAAATAGCCAGACATCCAAGAGTTTTGAGATTAGTTCTAGGGTTTGCAAAAGTTCTGTAATCTCTATTATTAATCAAATGAGTGGTGATTTCTCTACCTAGAGAAATCACAACTGGACATAGGCAAAGGTTTTGTCGAACCAGTATAATTCTTGTGTGTTTCTAAGTTTTCTAATATTTTCTTTTTTAGTCTATTGCCATTGGTTACATTAAAGAACAAGGTCTAGTGTGTGGGGTTTTTTTTTCAACAATTGGTATCAAGAGCTATGATCAAGGTGTTTTACGATGTCAAAAGGGAAGGTAAATATGGATCAAGGACATGCGTTAAAGCTCTTTGACGGCAAGGATGACTTCACGGACTGGCAAATGATGATGAAGAACGTACTGATATAGCATGGACTAAGGTTCTCAAGAAGGCCAATAGTTCCATCGAGACCAATCTCACAAGATCAGTTCGGTCACACATCACTGAAAAGATTACTGCCCAGGAAGCATGGGAAAAGTTGGAGAATGTTTATATGGGCAAAATCGTGTCCAATAAACTTTTTCTAAAGGATGAACTATTCGGGCTTCGACTAGAAGAAGGAGGTGATATTGAAGATCACTTATGCAGGTTCCAAAATTGCATAACTAATCTTCAGAAGGTCAAAGAAACTTACAAAGATGATGATATGGCTATCATTTTGCTGAGGTCTCTATCTTCGTCTTTCAAGCACTTTCGGACAACTCTATTGTTTGGAAAAGAGTCCCTGAAGCTTAAAGACATAATTCAAACTCTTCAATCATATACTAAACTGGATGATATAATTGAAAGCTCTCAAGGCCTTTATGCCAAAGATAAATAGAGGGGGCGGGAAAAGACAAAGGAAGAGAAAACTGGCAACAGAGGTAGGTCAAAATCTAAGGAAAAAAAAGGAAAAGAAGGAAGGTTGCTTCGAATATGGTTTAGCTGATCATTGGAAGAGGAACTGCAAGATTTAGAAAGAGAAGAAAACCAAGATGGAAGGAAGCTCAGGTTCAGCTAGTGTAGTCACCGAACATGAGAGTGATGGGAAGCTTCTTTCAGTAACATCGGGCTCCAAGGCTTGCATAAATTGGATTTTGGATACGGGATACACGTTTCATATGTGTGCAGTAAGAGAATGGTTCGATACTTACAAGGAAGTCAGCAGTGGGGAAGTCTTAATGGGGGATGATTCTTCATGTCCTGTAAGAGGAATTGGCACTGTTCAACTCTGAATGTTCGATGGGATGATACGAGCTTTGGGGAACTTCAGGTATGTCCCTAGACTAAGAAAGAATTTGATTTCCTTGGGCACTTTAGATGAGGCCGGTTATAGGTACAAGTCTAAAAAAGGAAGACTCAGGGTAACCAAATGATCGCTAGTGATAATGCGGGGTGACCTACAACCCAATAAGTTGTATAAGTTAATTGGGACTACTATAGTCGGGGGAGCAACTGTTTCTGTAAATCAGAGTGTAGAAGACAAGACTGAACTTTAGCATCATAGGCTCGGGCACATAAGCCAGAAAGGGTTGCAAGAATTACACAAGCATGGCTTGTTGGAAGGCGTGTCATCTTGCAAATTGGACTTCTGTGAATACTGTGTTCTTGGAAAGCAAAGAAAAGTATCATTTGCAACTAGCAGTGCAGATAACCGAAGCAATGAGCAACTCAACTATATTCACTCAGATGTTTAGGGCCCTACATTAACTAAATCAAATGGTGGAGCTAGGTATTTTGTTACTTTTATGGATAATTTTTCTAGGAAGGTTTGGGTTTATTTCATGAAGCAGAAATCTGAGGTTTTTGCAAAGTTCAAGGAATAGAAAACAGAAACCAAAAATCAAATTGGAAGAAAGATCAAGTACATAAGAAGTGACGATGGAGGTGAATATATAAGTAATGAGTTCACCGATTACTGCAAGCAGGAAGGCATCATAAGGTACTTCATAGTAAAGAAGAATCCCTAACAAAATGGAGCTACTGAGAGGATGAACCGAACTCTCATAGAGAGAGAGAGGAGCATGCGATTTCATGCTTGATTGCCTTGTATGTTATTTACAGAGTAGGGGTTCAGATCTGATTAAGACATTAGTTTCATTTACTTTTATGGTAGTAAAAGTACTAAGTGAACTAGATTTGAGAGTTAATAGAACTTTGGATCATCAAGAGACCGAAAATGACTTGCATATATACTGAGAGATACATTATAACACTATATCTATTAATGGAAAGGCAAAAACAAAGAGAGTCGGGCAAGATTTCACCTTGTCGGGCAAGGTTAAAGCATCTTGCAATCTCTTTTCATTGCAGTTACAAAGGGTTGAGTAATAAAGAGGGATGAGGGGTAAACGAGTTTACATAAGAGAATCGATACTACAACATTTGGGGAAGGTAGCAGAGCTTTTACACAGAAAAAAAATGTCTTTCTATGGGAAATCTAGGGCTGAGAAAGGGTGCAAAATCTAGACAAAGTGCAGCTTTCTGAGTATTTGCTTAACTGAGAGACAAGTTGTATGTTTGTTTGTTTGATTGGTTGAGTGTCCTTGTGTCTGGGCCTTCTTCCTTTTTTTATAGACTAATTAAACCTAATTGTGTTGTTTCTGTTCTTGCCTAAAAGTAACTGAAGGGTAATGAATCATCAGCCTTTTTACATGTTCTACCATCCAAAGTACTTTTGGGCCGGAAATATGTAGATTTCCATTGGTTGTCGCTTCTATTGTAAACACCTAGCCTTTGCATTTAATGGGGTTCGTCATTTTGTCTTGAGATGGATGACCTGGGCTTGACTCTAGGCTTCGGGCATACCTTATTTATTGAGCTTAATTGGGCTTCATTCCCTTTGAAGCTCAAAGTTTAAATATTAATCCAAATAGTGCCCCCTTCAATTGTTGTTAAGCCTGCAACTCGATGCGCTAATAATGATTGAACAGTCGTCTCATGCACACGTCTTCCCTCGGGACTTGTATTAATTAAAATAGCCGTTGTACTTTAGACCCTTGTGCTAACCCATGAATTCGATCTCTAAGTTGACTGTTCACTATAAATTCCCTCATTGACTACTTGGTTAAGCACTCTAGTAACTTCGAGTTTTCAATATATTCTGAACTTCTCAGAATTCTCAGAATCTTCACAATCCTCCCTGGCTTTCTTAGTTCATGATATCACCTAAAATTTGAACTCATATTTCTTGTGAGATTAGTGAGGAGATTTCGACTATGCGTCGCTTGTTTTATAGTCATCATCGCATTCGGGCTGGCCTGCATAATAAGCTTTTCTTCAATGAGGGTGAAGTGCTTTCCTTGGGACCTGTATGGATATCTTAGGCTTTAATAGCTACAAAAAGCAACATGCTTAAGGAAAATCCTGGCTTCTGTATTCTTGGTTACTTCATCATCATAGGTGTATGCTTTGGGATCAATACCAAAGTTTCGGGAGGATTATCATCAGCCCGAGCCTTTTTCTCCTCAAGCGTCAAAGTATCCATTAACTTTTCATTGATTCGAATGACAAGTTCAACCATGAGATTGGTAATGGGTCTCAGCCTCAGTTTCTACCCCCAATTTTTCCATTCCATATAAAGACTTTAGTGGGCCCAAATAACTCCCTGGTCTTCTAAGCGTGGATGCAACGGGATTTTATTGTTTTAGAGGAGTTGAGTAGGATTTTCATTTTTATGCTGTCATATCATCCTAGGATAGTCGCTTAAGATGAGTTGAGTAGAATCTTCATGTAACTGTCATATTTAATGAAATGAAAATGTTCTTTTTAATTTACTTGCTCTTTCATTTTTCAACTCAACTGTGATGAAGATACTAGCTATCTTTAGACCTTTCAAACCACTTAACCCTCTTCGATGTAACAATCCCTAATATCCCATAAAGTCGGACGATATTTCTTCAGGAATTTAGCATTAACTGGATCTTTCTGTGAATTTCCTTCTAAATTAGCCAAGTAATATCCTCCCTTATCCAAAGCTTGATGAATAATGAAAGGGCCTTCCCAAGTCAGACTCCATTTCCCAAAGCCCCTCACTTGGGCTCTTAAGGGCAAGATAGGAGTTGCTAAGAGTAAAATTCGGGAAAAAGAGCCGGTTGTATGGGAAATACTTCAGGAAGTTATGCAAGGGCATCCCGATTCGATGTTGTTTAACGGGGAGTTAGAATACAGGTGTAGGCTAAGTAAATCAATGGACAGTCTTGGCGGCGAATCTGGATTGACTGACACTAGGAGCCGATTCGGAGAAACAAGAAGCATGGCATGAGATTCGCGGCGGAATAAATTCCGATAGCGAATTACTTGATTCGATGAATGGAGGGGGGGCCCTCCAACTCAAGCCCTCTTTTTTCCGATCCAGTTCCTCCACCACCGCGAACCCCAGTTAGATTCAGGCATGATACACTTTTTATATGAAGAAAGAAAGAAATAAGGGTCGAAGTTTAGACCGCAGGAGAAGTACGCCATGCTAATGTGCCTTGGATGATCCACATCTCAGGGTCAGGCGCTGATGAGCACATTGAACTATCCATGTGGCTGAGAGCCCGGATATGGTATGGAGTATGCTAATTATTTTTGAGCGAGAGGAACATTGTTTTGAGGGAGGGAAAGCGTGGTTTTCTATTAGACAGAAGTGGCTGGCCCGCAGTCTCCTTCTCATGTACAAATCTACCCGTAGCATAAACTTGATGCCTTCCATATTAGGTCTCCCTCCTCGAAAGTCTTCAATTTTACCCTTTTGTTGTACACTTAGGTAACAGCTTTCTTTCCTTCTTGAATCTTGTTTAAAGCTTCAATTCGAGTTGTATCTAAATCTTCAATTCCTTGACACCTAGTCTCAATGTATTCTTTACTGTGTAGCCCGAACTGGTTCTGAATTCTAACCGAACTCACATTAATCTCCATGGGAATCACGGCATCTTGCCCGAAGGTTAGAGCATAAGGTGTAGTCCTAGTTCTTGCCCATTTGGAAGTTCTATAGGCCCACAAAGTATCTCCCAACTTCTCATGCCACTTTTTTGGACTATTTGCCACTATTCTTTTGATAATGTTTACCAAGATTTTATTGCTGGCCTCCGCTTGACCATTTGACTGGGGGTAATAAGGACTAGATCGAATCATTTTTATCTTGAACTTTCTTGCAAACTCTTCTACCTCTCTTAAAATAAAGGATGGTCCGCGGTCTATGACAATTGTCTCAGGCACTCCAAATCTATGTAAGATCTTGGTTTCAATGAACTTTTTAACAGTAGCTGAGGTTATGGTTTTTACTGCTGAAGCTTCTACCCATTTGGTGAAGTAATCTATTACTACAATTATGAAAATGTGTCCCTTGCTAGAAGCTGGGTGAACTTGCCCGATGAAGTCCGTTGCCCACCCTCTGAAGGGCCAAGGTTTGATTATAGGGTTCAAGGGCACTGAAGGCACATGTTGGAATGGCCCATGTCACTGGCATTCTTCACATCCTCGGGCATAAGCTTTGCAATCTTTCTCCATCTTGGGCCAAAAATAGCCATATCTTCGTAATAGCTACCTCATCTTAGTTCTGGCTTAGTGTGCTCCATAGATCCCCCCATGCACTTTGGCCATGACTCTCATAGATTCTTCTTGGCCTAAGCATTTCAGCAACAATCCATCCGGGGTCTTTCTTAGCAAATTCTTATCCCACCACACATATTTAGTTGCATGTTGCCTATTCTTCTTACTTGTGGGAAAAGAAGGATCTTGTAGGTATTGAATAATGAGTGATCTCCAATCTTCTATCTTGGCCTCTTCGGTCATTACATCCAAGCTGAATCCTCTATTGAAGATGGAAGGGAGATTTCTCCTTTGCACCTGTACCTTTACCTCAAATCTTCTTTCTCGAATCTGGGCTCTTGAAGCCAATTGGGCCATCTCATTGGCCATTGCATTTGATTCTTTGGGAATGTGGCCAACTGATATTTCAGTGCCCCAATAACTTAACAACTGAGTGGCCGCCAGGTAATAATAGGCCATGATGATGTGTCTGTATTTATATTCCCCACCTAGTTGATTAATTACCAATTCTGAGTCACCAAACACCTCTACTTTAGTTGCCCCTAATTCTATTAGAATTTCCAAGCCAATTATCAGTGCCTCATACTTTGCCCGATTGTTGGTAGTCTCTTGATAATCTAAGAGGAATAAATAACAATGGTAAGAGCCTTTGGGATCGATGATGATAATCCTTGCTCCCACAGTATTCTGAGTGCAAGATCCATCAAAATATAGTTTCCAATGAGTGATCAAAAGGCTAGTTATTCTCTTTATCTCTCGTTGGATCCATTCGTTTTTGCCCGATAAAGCTTTTTGTGGCGGGATCCATACACTGGCTACCTCCAAACTTCCTGGGATGTTGACAATCTCATTTTGAGACTCTTGATGCTCAGCGAAGGAGTCTGCAATTGCTTGCCCCTTGATTGCCCTTTGAGGCACATACTGGAAGCTGTACTCTGAAAGTGCTAGGATCCATTTTCCAATCTTCTCGGTCAGCATTGGCTTTGATAACATATACTTGATCACGTCTGTCTTGGCAATCATAGCTTGCAAGCAGTAAAGTACAAAGGCAAACATAATTTTTCCACTAGAGTATATCTTGTTTCTACCTCAGTAAGGATTCTACTGAGGTAATATATGGCTTGTTTCTTCCCTCCTTCATTGTTTTGGGCTAGCAAGCTTCCAATTGACTTTTCTGAGGTAGAGATATAAAGTTTTAATGGCTTTCCTCTTTGAGGTGGCATGAGCACTGATGGAGAAGCTAAATAAGCTTTTATGTTATTCAAAGCCTCTTGGTGTAGTGGGCCCCATTTAAACTTTTCTTTGTCTTTTAACCTGAGTAAAGGGGTTAGCGGCTGAATCTTGATGGCTAAATTAGCAATGAATCTCCTCAAGAAGTTGATTTTCCCCAACAGCCTTTGTAGTTGCACTTTATTGGTAGGATGAGGTGATTCCATGATTGCCTGAGCTTTGTTTTTATCAACCTCTGCACCTCTTTGACGAACAAGGAATCCCCAAAAGTTGCCCGATCTTACTCCAAAAGCACATTTCTTTGGATTCATTTTTAGCTTGTGGATCCTCATTCCTGTTAAGGCTTGTCTAAGATCTATTAAATGCTGCTATTCAGTCTTGGATTTCACCACGATGTCATCAATATACACTTCCATACTATGGCCGATTAAGTCATGAAAAATGGCGTTAATTGCTCTTTGATAAGTTGCACCAGTATTTTTGAGCCCGAATGGCATTACTAAATACTCATATGCCCCAACATGACCTGGGCATCTAAAAGCTATTTTATGTATATCTTCTTTGGCCATTTTTATTTTATTGTATCCCGCATTTCCGTCCATGAAAGATAGAACTTTGTGCTTAGCAACTGCATCTATAGATAGGTTGGCCATGGGCATGGGGTATTCATCTTTAGGCATGGCTCCATTAATGTTTCTATAGTCAACACAACATCTAACTGCTTTAGTTATAGCTTTTAATACAGGTACAATCTTGGCCAACCACTCAACATATTTGGCAGGCCTAATAAATCCAGCATTTACTAGCCTCTCGATCTCTTCGTTGACCTTCTCCTCAATCTCTTTTGACATCCTTCGTGGTGCTTGTTGACAGGTTTAAACCCCTCCTTGATAAGCATTCTGTGTTCTACTAAGGTTGGATCTAAACCTGGCATTTTGGTGTAGTGTCAAGCAAAACTGTCTTTAAACTCATGTAGAAGGTCGACAATCCTTGCCCGATCTTTGGTTTCCAACAAACCGCTGACCTATATAGGCATTGGATCCCCTTCAATCCCCAAATCAATGGTCTCCAAAGGGTCTTGTACTTCTAGAGCTGGTTTGTCAGGCTCTGCACACAAAAACTCAACTAGTTTTGGATTTTCGGGCAAATCATTTGGCCCATCCAAGTCATATATACACTCAGCCATTTCGACGGCTACTTCTAACTCCTCCTCAAAAGGTTCTACTTCTTGGTTCTGGTTACTCGAAGCCCCTCCACGTGACTGTTCTTTTTCCATGGCTAAGTTTTCCCTTTTTTGTCTTTTCTCTCTTCCATATACCAACAGTCTTTTTATCAAGGACCTGACTGCAATCACCTGGTCCCTCATTTTCTGTTCTGACATTAATGGTGTTGGGGGGTTGGGATGATATAGGGCCGATCCCATTCCTCCCTTATAATGGATAACCCTTGTTCTAGAAGCTTTTGGGCTGTCACCTTAGTCGAGCAGTCGTTCTTATCAGCTCCTTAACATTGAAGAATCCTAACACTCGGATTGTAGAAGTTGGCTTCTACGATATTGGTTGTAGGGAGGAATGACCGTGATTCGGCCTTCATCATCTCCTAGAATCCAGGTCCTATTTCCTTTTCTTCATGGTAGACAGCCACTTGTTGGTGTAAGGTAGATGGCACAGAGAGACTTTGGTGAATCCAATCTCTGCCCAGTAAAGCCCCATAAGTGGAAGTACTGTCTACCATAAAAAAATGCCAGCATGATTTGTTTTGAACCCAAATCGACCTCTAATGGTAGTATTCCATGAGTCCGGGTGATAGCTCCTGAGAAACTAGAAACTGTAAGATCTGTAGGGATAAGATCTTTCTCACTTCTGCACATTCTCTTCATCTGCTTATAGAGCAGCATATTGACCGTAGCCTCTCTATCGATCAAGACCCTTTTGAAAGGTACCCCTTCCAAGTGAGTAGTTACGTATATGGGTTTGAGATGATTGGCTAGGGTCAAACTTGGGCGAACAAAGACCATTTTGTCTGAGTATATTTTCTCAGGCCTTTTTATTGATTGTTCGGGCAATTCTGTACAACTGGATTTTCCTTGTCCTGCCTCTTCCACACTAACATGTGCCATCATAGGTTTTGTCGTCACGTAATCATCTTCCATCATGGGAGGTTGATCATGCTCGGCGTGAAACATGGCTGATAAAACATATGTCATGTTTACATGGAAGTTGCTAGGTCTAGGTAAATCTTTCTCCTTGCCCCTGATATGGTTTATAAACTCATCCAACTAAGCATGTGCTTCTTCTGGTAACATTAGTTCATGCAACGCCTCTTCTTGAGTTATCCCAAAGTTCGACAGTTGTTTTGGAACTTCGTAGATAATATCTATTAACATTGGTGTGGGCAGCCCTTTTTCAGGCGAAATGGTTCCAAAGCAAATCGGTTTTGGGCTCCACCTTGGGGTAGGCATCATTATCATATCCTCTTGAGCTCTCCTCAAGATTCTGTATTTCCCAGGATGAGGATTTGACTGCATATGGTTCCCTTCCCCTTCATTTTTGCTGTTTGGCTTATTCAGGTCATTCTTGCTCCTCCAATAAGGCTGATTTCTTTCTTCATGAGGAACAATTTCAGATTTTACATTCTTCGAGGTCTCCGAAGTAGTGGGAACCTTGAATGAGTTCATGTGGGCCTTATGCTGCCTTTGGACCCTCCTAATCATAGAGGGTCCAATCTCTTTAATAGGCTTCCCATCCTTTCTGATTATATACCATTTTCGCCCAAGTCGGGGAAGATTTTTTTTTGTGACTGGGTTTATGACCCTTCCTTTCATTGTAACATCTCCACTGTCATAACTTGGTTGGGGTGGCCTCACATCTACCCATCTTGGTACTTTGGCCTCCTTGTCTTCCTCTTCCTTTGAAGCTTCATAGTTTCTGAATACTTCTAACAAGTTTTTAGGCTGGGAGTCTCCCCCCAACCTCTGGAAGACGTTTCAAGAGTTTTCCGTCTCAGCTGCCCGCATACTATTTTTGCAGGATTCTTGCTCTTCTTTCTCCCTTTTCTTGATCAACTCCTGATCAAGGATGGCTCCTGCCGCTATTACCTCTAGCTCACATTCACATTGACATTTACTTCACAAAACCACCCCTTTGATTATTACTGCTTTAGGCTTTTTAGACAACTTGATAGCTCATTCAATCGGCTTATCAACTTGTCGCCTTTTAGCTTTTACCTCCCAGGTAGCTTTCTTTTTCCCTTTCTCTGCCCATGTTAGGCTGATCATGTTTACTGGGACTGGTAAAAAAGGAATAGTATCAATCATGGTATCAGCCTGTGGTTCTTCTAGTGATAGCTTTACTTCTGACCGGTACTGCCCCCTGCTATCTAATAACACAGGGTCAGGTAACTCTGGTTCCTTGATTGTCTTCAACACTGGTTGACTATTTCCAGATTCTTCCTTGTTTTTCTCTTCACTCATTTTTCCTCAAGTAAAGGAAACAAAGGAATAACCGCCTCCTCCCCCAGGTTGGCTTCCCTCATTATATTTCTAGAATGATCATTCATGGGGTAGAACACTTCAGATCTAGCCTTCTCTGCAGACTCTTTGTTGGGGAAAAAAGTCTATTGACCTTTTTTCTTGTTTCTAAAGAGTTTCTCTCCATGCTTTTTATGACAGCCATCATGGTAACCTGGAAGCCTTCATTTGTAACCTTCCCTACTGATTTCTAAGAAGGAGTCGGGCTTTCCGTTAAGATAGGTCATTGGAAGTCTTCGGGGAGATTTGCCATGCTAGATCTTGGCGTATATGAGGGTGGTTTTTGGTTTTTTTTTTTTTTTTTTTTTTTTTTTTTTTCCCACCTGAAGGTTTGTTCTTTCCTTCGTCTTCCTGGCATACAAGATTTGAATCCCATCGGTCGTGCCAAAACTATGTTAGGGTAGGAATTTCGCTGGGAAGGTCCTTGGCTTGAGCACACAACTCCCTGAGGAGTTGACACTTTGGTTGACTGTGGGGCTCTCGCTCGCTTCTCGGGCTGTAAGAAGAGAACATAATTAGTTCTGAAAGGTACCTTTGTCGAGCCTTAGATGTAGGCCGGGAGGCTCGCAATCAAAACTAACTAAATGCTAAGGCATGCCACTGCCATCTCTATATGGGAGATGTAGAATGAGTGTATTTAAGTCGATTACTTGTGCCCCAAGTTATTCTGACTTCTCATCATCAAAGAATTGTCGTGGATGAGTTAAATCCATATCAAGTTTTTTTCTATGCCTTAAGATCAAGGAATTTTGTTTATCTTGTATGCTTTTTACAAAGTAGGGGTTCAGATCTGATTAAGACATTAGTTTCATTTACTTTTGTGATAGTAAAAGTACTAAGTGAACCAGATCTGAGAGTTAATAGAACTTTGGATCATCAAGAAATTGAAAATGACTTGCATATATACTGAGGGATACATTATAACACCATATCTATTAATGGAAAGGCAAAAACAAAGAGATTCGGGCAAGATTTCACCTTGTCGGGGCAAGGTTAAAACGTCTTGCAATCTTTTTTTGTTGCAGTTACAAAGGGTTGAGTAATAAAGAGGGATGAGGGGTAAACGAGTTTACACAAAAGAATCAATACTACAACATTTGGGGAAGGTAGCAGAGGTTTTACACAAACAACAGATGTCTTTATGTGGGAAATCTAGGGCAAAAAAAGGGTGCAGAATCTTGACAAAGTGCAGCTTTTTGAGTATTTGCTTGACTGAGAGACAAGTTGTATGTTTGTTTGTTTGATTGGTTGAGTGTCCTTGTTTCTGGACTATGAGTAATTGGAATCAGACTGTCGTCTCCTATGCTATGAGATGGCACCCACTTATAAGACAATTCTTTTTTTTTCTATTTTCTATTTTCTATTTTTTTTTATACAAGAAGACGGTTAAAATCGTCATTTACAACTTTTTTGTACTAGTGAACCATCGTTTATAACTTTTTTTTGTACTAGTGTATATGTACATTCTAGCAACTTCGTAAATATCAGTTGATCATTGAAAAATCATCTTAGTTACAACTTCTTAAATCTTTGTTATCCTCTACAACTATGACAAATTTTTGTGAATTAATTCTATACTAATCGGTGTCTGTCACACTAATACTTTGTTTCCTAGTTTCGTTTCTTAAGATAAGGGTTGCAGATGGACGTGCGGGCATGCCCTCTCCGGTTCTTCTCTTGTCCACAGAACTTTGAGATCGCCTCTCATGTGTCCCAAAGTCAAAAGGGTACCTGCATAAATGTAACTAGCTCATGTCAATGGATGCTAATGCATACTATTTCGCAATGAACGTTTATTCCACTCCACTGAGCACTAGTAAGATCTCGCATTTGTGTCGTGTTTTTTGATTTCGCGATATACTCGATATCTCAATGGGTCGTGTCGTGTCGTGTAACACCCGTTAAAGTAAACGGGTAATATGACCCGACCCGTTAATATTATCAGGTAATATGACCCGACATGTTACCCATTAAAGAAAATATATTTTAAATCAATAAAGAATGGAAATGAAAAACATAATACTAAATTAGCATATGCATACCATATTGTCACGTAAATATTACTTCAAAAAAAAAAAATATATATATATATATTTATATAATAAAAATAAATAAATAAATAAATAAAAACATTTGTCTTTTAAGTATTACATATCCCAAAATACAAGCCTAATGAAAAAAATACATTAGTACATTACTACAAAATACCAAATATTCAAGGATATGCAAAATCAAGGGAGTTGTGTTTCAAGGTTGAGGAACCTTGCATGTTTTTTACAATAAAACCCTTCAATTTTCATCAATCACCAAATGAAATTGTATTGGAACTTTGACTTGATACATTGTCTTCAAGAGTTATATTGACAATGTTTTCATTAGGCTTTAATGTCTTTTATAATTTTTAAATCTCCCTATTTGCCTACAGTATAAATAAAACTTAAACTTTTTTAAATTTATATAGAATAGTAATACAATAATACATATTTAATATACAATATATACATATACTCTATGTAGAGGTGGCAAGTCAACCCACTGGATTGTTAATGGGTACCTGTTAAGATTCATTTAATTTAATATCACCATAATATAAGGGTGAGATTGGTAGTGATGATGATATTGTAAGGTGAAATTAAACTAATGGGTCTTAATGGATACCCATTAACAACCCAATGGGTTGATTTGTCACCTCTAACTCTATGGCTATTGTATTTTTTAGTAAGTTTTTTCAGTATAAAAAATTAAAATCATCAAAATAACTTTTTTCTTAACGTGTCGAAACGGGTTACCCGCATGTTACCTTTGTGTAAACCTATTATGAACCCGTTATTAACGGGTTCTTATCGAGTGACCCGATAACGACCTAATTAGTTATCGTGTTGACTCGAAACCTGTTATTTTCGTGTCGTTTATGTGTCGTGTTAATGGGCCGCGTAAGAAATTGTCGGGTCTGCTAACAATGTAGATGTTAGTGCAGATTAGCCAAGTTTGCGTCTTACCAAGTGCGAACTATACAACAAAGCCGGTTGGCCATGGCAGTCCATTGAGTTCAATATACATGATAGGGAGACCTGCAATTGTAATCGCCAAGCAACCATTCATAAGTAGGCAATTGTAGGTTACGCTAAACATCATTGAATTGAATCATTGACCTTTATTTTCTATATACAAACAGAAAGCGCCATGCCGATGAAACTCTGAATCAAGCTCAATTATATGCACTTTTTGAATGCTTTGTTTAGGAAAAAGAAAAAGAAGTACAAAATGCCCCAAATTTTAGCACATTTCATACCTAAACCATAAGCGGTAAATGTCCAAACAAAGTAACCAGATCGGAGCTTTTTATTTGTTAACCAATCGTAACTGCAAAGTTACCCACATAGTAATCAAATTAAAGAACTTTTGAGACAATGTGCAACTGTTGAAGTGTACACACTTTTGGTCTCTCGGTTTCTAGGTCACCAAATCCTAGATATCAAGGTCATCATTATCTCAAAGTGTTAAACAACTATCTTCCCTTGACGTGATTAGCTACTTAATCTGGTGTTTGGTGTAATCTCCTTGCTTTAAGAATTGGATTAAGCCTAGGTTTATCCGGTCACTAGGGTTTCCCAGTTGGTTGCGTGTAGCCATCTCTTCTCTCATATATACTTGGTCTATTGTACATTGAAATATATGAAATACATTACAATTAAATTAGAAAATCAACATGGTATTAGAGCAAGTTCTTTTGTAACCTATCTCTACCCATTCTTACTACTGCAATTATTCCTTCAAAACTTGAATTATGGCTGAAGAAGGTTCTGTGAATCTTGAGGGCAAAACTTCACAAGGTCCTTCTTCAAATTTTTTCAGATGTTGAGTTTAACACTAATCAACATTTATGTTCAGTTTTATTGAACGAACTCAATTACCTGCCTTGGTCTCAAGCTGTTTCACTAGCTCTTAGTGGCAAAAGGCAAATTAAGGTTTGTGAATGGAAGCGTGGAAGTTTCAGACAGTTCTTCTCCCACGTAAGATGCATGCTTTGCAAGGACCAACTTGTCATGTCTCTGCTGCTCAACACCATGGAGAAACATATTGCTGAGATTTTCAGTTACTCCAATTCCTCACAAAACCTGTGGAAGGCTTTAAATGATATGTATGGAAATCAAAATAACTATGCTCGAGTGTTACAACTAAAGAAAGATATTGCTAGTATTCAGAAAAAGGGGAAAACTTTTGTTCAAAATCTTGGGAGTCTCAAAGCCATGTGGAATGAGTTGGATGCATACCTCCCATATACCACATATCCTATCATTCTCCTAAAATGAGCTGAGAAAGACAAAATTTACCAGCTGTTAGGGAGTTTAAGCTCTGAGTATGAAGATCTAAGGAGTCACATCCTGATGAGTTAGGAGCTGCCCACTTTTAACAATGTTTGTGCTACAATTCAACAAGAAGAAGCAAGGAAAAAGGTGATGAATGTTGAACACGGTCCAAAACTAATGAAGACTCGAGCATATGCCTCAAATTATAAGCACTCAGAGATCAAGGTGTACATGGGCAGAAACACACACCTAAAGTGCAAATACTGTGATGCTGTTGGACATGTGGAAGAGAAGTGTTAAGAACTCCGTCTTGAACTCAAGCCTAAGTTTAGCAAAGATGGAAAAATGCTACCAAGGTCCTCACAGCAATCTCACTTCAAGACACAAATTAATGTTGCTCATCCTCTTCCTACCATGCCACAAGGATCTATAGAGTTCACTGCAAATCCATTGACCCTTATCAATGAGTTTGCAGCTTACCTGCAAGGTAAGGGACATAAAAGAGCTTCACTTGGCCAAAGGTAAGGGACATAAGGGAGCTTCACTTAGTCAAAGTAATGAAGGGTGCTACCACACAGCTATGTTGGGATAGTTTACTGGTTTTCTTACTGGAAATAAGATAGTACCATGTGGTGAAGCACCAGGTATTCTCGAAGCATTCTCTATTAACCTATTAGCTAGTGTTGAAAATGATTGCTAGGTAATTGATTCAGGTGCCACTAATCACATGACAAACAAGGTCACATTTGCATAATTTTAAATCTTTTCCAAGTCCTTCACATGTGTCAATTGAAAATGGAAATAATGTCCTAGTTTCAGGCAAAGGAGGGATCAACTTGCTTTCGCACAAAACACCTTTCACTGCTTTATATGTACCATCTTTTCCTTTCCAACTTTTGTCAATTGGAAAAATCACAAACAACCTAAATTGTCGTGCTATTTTCTCACCAAATAATGTGATGTTTCAGGATGTTCTCATCATGAAGATGATTGGTGAAGGGGTCTTCATAAATGGACTTTACTACCTGTGCAAGAATTCCTGTGTTACTCAGGCTCTTCAAGCTCAATTGAAGTCCATAAATGAAAACCAACTTTGGCATAAGAGATTAGCTCATCCTTCTAAGACCATTTTGTCAAAATTGTTCCCAAGTATTTGTAAATCACATATTACATGTGATACTTGTCAATTTTGAAAATTGACTAGGCTACCTTTTGGTAATACAATGTCTAGGACAAGGAAACCTTTTGAAATGGTACACACCGATGTATGGGGACCAACAACTGAATCAATGGAAGGGTTTAAATACTTTGTTTTATTTGTTGATGATTTCTCTTAAGTTAGGTTCTTATATCTTATGAAATCAAAAAATGAAGTGTCTACTATTTTCAAGGACTTTCATATGCATGTTAAAACACAAATTCAATCAAATATTAAGGTCTTCAGGTCAGATAATGACACTGAATTTCTGTCCAACAACATGATTCAATACATAACTGCACATGGCATTATTCATCAAACAAGTTGTGTAGGAACCCCACAACAAAATTAGGTAGCCAAAAGAAAAAATAGAGATCTATTAGAAAAGACTTGTTCTCTCATGATACGTATGAATATCACTAAAAGGTTTCGGTCATTTGCCATCCTCAATGCCACTTATCTCATCAACCGACTTCCAATTCAGGTGCTAGTGTTTAAATTACCCTATGAAGTACTAAAGGCAAGGCCAATCGATTTGACACACCTAAAGGGAATTGGTTGTGTTTTCTTTGTTCATATCCAAGCCTTGAATCTTGACAAACTAGATGCCAGGGCAACCAAGTGTGTATTTTTGGGGTACTTTTCCACCCAAAAGGGATACAAGTGTTTTAATCCGGTCATTAAGAAGTGCCTGGTGTCAAGAAATGTGTAGTTTGAAGAAGACTATCCTTATTTCACACACAATGGAGCCGCTACAAGTTAGGGGAAGGAAGTATTTGACATATTTCCACTTCCTCAAAATTTTAATAATCCAGTGTTGGAAGAAAGCTCAGTTACTGCAACTCAAGATAATGGAAAAGTTCAAGATGACTCGAACACTTCCAGAAATCAAACTGGTTGTGAAAGAAAGATGGAACCACACTCAGATCACTCTCAGCCCTCAAACAAGTCTCAAGTGATCAGGAGAATTCCTTCTTGAACAAGAAAACCTTCAGCGAGGTTGCAAGACTATGTGACTTACGTTTCACGGTACCCCATCACTGAAAGTATCAATCTTCGTGGACTCTCCACAACTTATGCTGTTTTCCTTGGTGAAATTGTTAAGCATTATGAGCCAAGAACTTTTCAAGAGGCAACTCTACTCCCACCGTGGAAATAAGTTGTGGCAGAAGAGCTTACATGGAGCCTAGTTCAACTTCCTCCAAGAAAAAAAGGCTGTTGGAAGTCATTGGATTTACAAAACCAAGTTCAAAGCTGATGGTTCCATTGAGAGACACAAGGCTCAGCTTGTTGCTCAAGGTTTTACTCAAACCTTTGGAGTGGATTATAATAAAACATTTTCCCCCATTGCCAAGATGAAAACAGTGAGGGTTTTACTCTCTATGGCAATCAATTGTGGATGGTCTGTTTAGCAAATGGATGTGAATAATGCATTCCTTCATGGAGAACTACAGGAAGAAGTGTATATGTAGCTTCCTCTAGGCTATGATCGCATTAAAGGTGATGTGGTGTGTAAATTGCGCAAGGCAATATATGGATTGAAACAATCTCCACGAGCTTGGTATGCCAAGCTCAGTTTAGTTCTGGAAAAGGCTGGCTTTTTGCGGAGTAATGTTGATTCCTCATTATTTGTAAGAACTGGTACCAATGGGAAGTTGATGGTCCTTATTTACGTTGATGATCTCATCATCACTGGAGATAGTGCCATTGAGATTGAAGCTCTGAAGCTCTTACTACACCAAACTTTTGCTATCAAATATTTGGGGAGGTTAAAGTATTTTTTGGGAATCGAAATGGCAACATCTTCAAAGGGGTTATTTCTACATCAACGCAAATATATGGTGGACCTTCTCAATGAAGCTAAAATGTTAGATTGCAAACCTGCTATCACACCTATTGATTGTAAATTGAAGCTTGCCATTAATGGAGAAACTATGCATGATGTAAGCTACTATCAAAGATTGGTGGGCAAGCTTATTTACATCATTATCACTCGTCCAGATGTCAGATATACAGTGAGATTGGCCGGTCAATTCATACACTCTCCCACTATGAATCATCTCAACATTGTTAAGAGAATCCCACAATATCTCAAAGGTTCCATAGGGAGAAAAATCTACTACAGCCTATTGTACATTTGTTGGTGGAAATCTAGTCACATGGAAGAGTAAGAAGCAACAAGTTATCGCTCGCTGCAGTGCAGAGGCTGAATATTGAGCAATGGGGGCCACAACTTGTGAACTAATCTGGCTTAAAGGCCTATTTTCAGACTTATGGTTTCCTAATTCTACTTCTATGTCACTTATGTGTGATAATCAGGCAGCCATGCATGTCGCTAATTTTCATGAAAGAACAAAACATATTAAAGTGGACTGCCATTTCATCAAGGCTCAAGTTCAAACTCACATCATCCGGACAATATTCACGCGAAGCCATGATCAACAAGCAAATCTTTTTACCAAGGCACATTCATCGATTTAATTTCATCGTATTTTGGGTAAGCTTGCATTGATTAACCTCCTCGATCCAGCTTGAAAGGGAGTGTTGAAATGTACACACATTTGGTCTTTTGGTTTCTAGGGTCACCAAATCCTAGATATCAAGGTCATCATTATCTCAAGGTGTAGAACAACTATCTTCCCTTGATTTAAGGGAGTTGACATGATTAGCTCTTTAACCTAGTGTTTGGTGTAATCTCCTTGCTTTAAGGATTGGATTAGGCCTAGGTTTATCTGGTCACTAGGGTTTCCCAGTTAGTTGCTTGTGGCCATCTCTCTCATCTTTTCTATCATATAAAATTGGTCTCTTGTGCATCAAAATATATGAAATACATTACAATTTAAATTAGAAAATCAACAACATGTAAACTCTCATTCGTAATACTTGATACAAGTGTTGATGCCAGCGAAAAAGAAACCGTGAGCTTGCCGAGTGGACAAAACAATCGTGGGCCTACTAAACCCACTAGCGGACAACAACCATGCACCAGATTTGGACCCAAGCAACCTGGGTCAACGGCTGTCCCTATTAAATCTAATTAGTTCCCAAGAACAATTCGACAATCCAGGTAACACGGGCTTTGCCTTAATTGCATTTGTTATTCCTGATACAGGTTGGATCATTAACTCTGGAGCCACTGATCATATGACTTATGATCAGTCCCTTTTTAGCTCTACAACACCACTACCTTGAGATAGTATTATCACTGCTAATGATGGTGTGGCCCAAGTTACAAGGGCTTGTTTGATAGCACTCATACCTACTTTCTCCTTACATAACTGTTTACTTGTTCCCGCACTCTCTAACCACTTATTATATGTGGGACAAGTTACCGAGCAATTAAACTATAGTGTGCAAATATTTCCATTTTTTCTATCTACTTCAAGATATCTGCACTCAGTAAATCATTGGACGTGGTACTAAGTGGAAAGGGTTGCATTATGTTGATGATGTTGCACAGGGTCGTATTCATCAAGTTCAAGTTCGTGACAATGGAAAATTGAAGACTGTTCAGTTGTGGCATTATCGGCTCAGTCATGCCTTCTTTGGTTATTTTCGAAAATTGCTTCCATCATTATTTGGTAATATTCCAGAGTCCTCATTAAAGTATGATGTTTTCACATTAGCTAAAAGTCATCGAGCTTCATATTCTCCAATTTTGAATAAAAGAACAATACCGTTTGAGTTAATTCATTCTGATGTGTGGGGTCCATCTTTGGTTACTACTTAGCATGGTGTGTGTTGGTTCGTAACATTTGTTGATGACTGTTGACTTGGTTATACCTCATGAATAATAAAAGCGATGTGGAGGGCATCTTCAAAACTTTTTATCACATGTTCTATACTCAATATCCACTCCCTATTAAAGTGCTTCGGTCAGACAATGGTGGTGAGTATCTTAATTAGGATCTTTCTCAGTTTCTTACAAAAAAAGGGCATTCCTTATTAAACTACGTGTCCTCAAACCCCACAGCAAAATGGAGTTGCATAACGAAAAAATAGGCACATCCTTGAGATTCCCCATGCTCTTCTTATTGGTAGTTGTGCACCCAAGATATAGGGCTGGTGCAGTCACCTATATTATTTATCTCATGAACTGAATGCCCTCGCGTGTTCTCTGTTTTAGAATACCTTTGGCCGTGCTTGCCAATCATGTTTTGCTACCCTCCACTCTTCATCTCAAACCTCGGGTTTTTGGTTGTGTGGCACATGTACATTTTCACAAAAATCAACAAAGCAAACTTGATCCACATGCGGTATGGTGTGTGTTCCTTAGCTTTAGTCCTTAACAAAAGGGCTATAAATGTTATCATCCATCTACTCGACATATGTACGTCACCATGGATGTAACCTTCTCTGAAGACGAGTTATTTTTTACTCCCAGCCATACTCCTCGGGATCAAATAATGGATGATGGCCCAAGTAGGCCCAATTCGGTATTGTTTGGTGCAGATCTGGGTCGGCAACTTAATAGCTCTAGTGAAGCAGAACATGGCAATCCCCCCTCTCCCCCGGGTCAATATTCCTCAAGTACACATATATGATCCAACAGATATCTCTAAGGTAAGTGCTCACTCAAATATTAATAGATCTTCTTCTGTGTTGCCTCCTCAACAAAATAGAGGAAAGCCACCAGACAGGTACTCTCCAGAAGGGAAGGTGTGATATTCAATTGCTAGCTATGTCTCTACTCATCGACTCTCGTCGCAATATTGTGCACTTGTTTAACAAATGAAAACTATTAAAATACCTACCAAAATGAAAGAAGCCTTGAGAGATCCAAAGTGGACAAAGGCAATGCAAGTTGAGATGGAAGCATTACTATAACGACCCAAAATTATAGAAAAATTATTTGGAAGCAAAATCTAGTGGTAGGCCAAAAACAATGTCATGGTTAATTAATACTCTATAAACCCCAATAAATTTAGTTCGGTCATTTTATGGCTACATTTAACCTTTTTGTTAGACTACTTGCGTACCCTCAAACGGGATCAAGTCATTCGTAGTTCACTGTTAATTAAACCATTTTCTAAATATGCAAATGGCGATCATTTACAATATTAAACTCAAACAATTGAATCACATCAAACGAATATCAAATATAATTTTAGAATGTCAAAATTAACTTAAAAAGGAAACGTCAGCCCACTGGCCACGTGTTGCCGCAGGCAGCGGTTTCTTGCGAATGGAAACTATGAATTTCGACAAAATCCCAAAATTACCAAATTTTACAAACATGTAGGGCTCAATTAGGCCTGGAAACACTTGAAATGGCCCTCGATCCATCGAAACCCTCAAATAAAATGAGCTTCGATTCATCTAACATGTCGCTGCACTGCCCCCAAACTGGTTTGGGGTTTGTTCCTGGGCTCAAGGGGAGCCTTTTGGTGGTGGTGGTGGTCAAAGAGGAACACTTTAGAAATGATGGATCACCGGCAAGGGACCATCGCACCTAATGATGCAGTTCTTCATGAAACCAATGCTAATTTGACTCCGGTTTTGGATGAAAGTGGTAGAGGAAGGGATGCTAGGTCGATTCCAGGTGGTGAGTAGCTTCAATTCGTCGAAAAACCACAGTGAAAGGCATCGAAAATCATGGATTTCGTCGGGTTGGGTCGCTGGTCAAAAAGATTGCAATAGATTTCAAACCTGAGGTGTTAATGTGTAATTTACCCAAAAATAAATATCATAATCATTTTATACCATCACAGATTCTACTTCTCTGTGAACCTCATCCTCTCAGACCTTTGTTGCTTCATCGAATTCCCAGAACCCAAACCTCAAATTGCAAAACCAATCCTCTTTCATGGAATTCCCATGCCTTCCAAAAGAAACCCATTTGCAAAACAAACCTTGTGTGTCCAGATGAAGAAGACCCTTCTTTATCAAACTCTCTCTCTTCCCCTCTTTTTCCTGGAATCCAACCCTTATTTCAAAAATTCCAGAAGCTAATCCAAAAAATACAGGATGCAGTCCAAACAACCCAGGATGCTTCGTTTTATAAAACCCAGAATCCAATTCGAAAATCTCATAGATAGCGCAGTCGGATCGGGGATGATGAGGAGTCTGAGAGGATCCTTCGTTTTATAAAACCCAAAATCCAATTCAAAAATCTCAGAGACGGCGCAGTCGGATAGGAGATGACAAGGAATCTGAGATGGAGGACGCCAGAGAGAGGATGGCAGAGAGAGGGGGTCTTAGCGTCGGAGATGGAGGATGCCAAGTCTGCCATTAAATTTAAATTTGAAGTATTGAATTTGACGTCTCATTTTCTGAGGCTTGCAGTCCCATGTTATTCAGTAGGTCTTGCTAAGGCCATTTAGTGAGTCCATTAGTCTTAATCCCACTAAAACTAGTCCTCGTCAGAAACAAACATTGAACTTCACAAATCTTGAATCCACTCTAATCCAGTAAGAACCAATCAAGATACAAAGGTGGATTAGTCGATGATGTGGTTGATGAATACTTGTTACGTGTATTACTGATTTGTAATAGTCAGGATTGGGGCACGTGTAAAAGAATTAGACAAGGAGTTACAAACGAGACATTGATTTGTAATAGTTAGGATTGGGGCCCGTGTAACAGAGTTAGACAAGGAGACACGGATATTTTTCAATGTGTTCGAAACACGGATAATAAATCACGTGTTAGTGTATAAATTGTAGGATATGTGTGTTAAAAAGTTAATAACTTTAACAAATAAAATTTATCACCACTTAAATTAAAATACATGGTATTCTATCCGTGTTCCGATCAGAATGAAAATTTTGTGCTCTGCATCATGTTTTTTTTTGTTGATTGAGTTGACAAATCATATACCTCCAGCTTGTTGATACTGTGCATGAGCAAGTGCGTATACGAGGACGATTCTCATTTGTTGGACCAAAGACAAATATCCCTTATATTATCTCGATAAAATTCAAACCATAAATATAAAATTCCTCTTTTTCTGGAAGCCAAAGCAAAATAGAAGGGGTGAAGTCGTCGTTATTGCAGAAGCTCAGTCCTGGTTCGTTGCGTGTATGAGTACTGTCGTCTTTTTGGTGCCACGCTCGACAAACTCTCCCCTTTAGGTGTAGGGTTTCTGAGGTAAGATTCGAAAACAGTACAACTTTAGCCAAACTTAATATTCAATATGAAAAATCCAAATTTGTTGTTTTTGGATACTGAAATCCTGCCACTTTGTCTGTGCATGCTTGTTGAATTCATGCTTTTTGAACTTTGTTTTTGTGATTGAATGGAGAGCAAATTCTGTTTGATAATAACCATTTCGTTTTCAGTTTTCGGTTCTAGTTTGGTGGAACAGATTGAATTAGCAATGTTGGGCAAGTTTAATTGCAGTAGTTGATGAGTTTAAGCTAATGTGTTGATGTAGGTGCCTTAATTGAGACAAGGGGTGTTGAATATCGAATGTACTTAGTCGAGGTTTCGTCATCAGAGGGGTTAATTTAAGGTTTTCGGAAGAGTTAGTTGTATACGTTGTGCCCAATGGCTACTTCGGAAGCTGTTCGACAAGTTATGTCTGGGGCATTACCTCGATTTGCCTGTTTTAATATATGTTTGAGAAATATAAATGGAGTTGTTTCTGTTAAGTCTGGTGTGAATAATGCGCGGAAAAGAAGTTCGGTGAGTGCCCAAGTGTGTACAAATGCGAGAGTTTCGTGGGACCGCAGGAGGATATGTGCGTTTCAGGGGAGAAATGATGTTTTTCATGGAAAGAATCATGTTAGAAGGTTTGATTCAATGAGTTGCAAATGTCAACAGGCAGAGAATTTCAGAGGGGCAACCGCAGAAGATCAGCATGGGGAAATTTTTGCAGACGAATCAGATAAAGCAATACCATTTCCTCCTAATGGTGTAACTAGTCCTACTCCAGATAATTATGAATTCAAGGCGGATCAACAACTGAAACATGAAGATGGAGGTTTTGGGTCAAATAGCAAGGCGACTGCGGCTAGAAAAATTAAAGGTTCTACGCAGAAGTCGAAGGCCAATTTGATTGAGGAGGAAGCATGGACCTTAATAAAGAACTCCATGGTCTATTATTGTAACAATCCTATTGGAACCATTGCCTCTAATGATCCAAGCTCTCCTAGTACCCTTAATTACGATCAGGTCTTTATTCGTGACTTCATACCTTCTGGGATAGCTTTCCTTTTAAAAGGGGAGTATGATATTGTGCGGAACTTCATTCTTTATACCCTTCAGTTGCAGGTAAAATACTCTCCTATTCGAGTAATACGCATATACACAGTTGCTTAATTTTGAATTAAATTCATTTGATATTCTATTTAAATCATTTGGTTTGGTGCATTACACACCAACGTATTGTCTACATATGAATCCTTTGGCTTCTGACAGATTAGTGATTGCAAAAATTCATGATTAGAGAGGGCCAGGTAGCTCTTTGGAAACATGAATTCTGTTATAAATGCCGACTTTCATTTTCCGTAGTTTAATTTGTTTATGCTGTTCTATTGAATTTATCTTATCTTTCAATTTCTTCTGGTGAACATACTCCTCTTTAAGTTTAATTTGTTTCTGTCCTACTGAATCACCCTCCCTTTTATTACAGAGCTGGGAGAAAACCATGGATAGCTATAGTCCTGGTCAAGGACTAATGCCAGCCAGTTTTAAGGTTCGCACTGTTCCACTCGAAGGTGATGATTTTGCAACTGAAGATGTATTGGATCCTGACTTTGGTGACTCTGCTATTGGTCGAGTTGCCCCAGTTGACTCTGGTAGGAAGTGTGTTCTATTTGTAAATTATCTTTGAAATTCAATCTACTTTTTCGATGATCCAAACCCGATAGGGAGGTAGTATCATTTTAATTTCAAGTCCGTCACATCATCAGTTAATAAATCTCTGGCTTTTGATCTTTCTGTAGGGTTATGGTGGATTATATTGTTACGAGCTTATGGAAAATGCTCTGGAGATGTTTCAGTGCAGGAAAGAGTTGATGTGCAAACGGGGATAAAAATGATTTTAAAGCTATGTCTTGCTGATGGTTTTGATATGTTTCCAACATTATTGGTTACAGATGGTTCTTGCATGATAGATCGCCGCATGGGAATTCATGGCCATCCTCTGGAGATTCAGGTACATATATTTCGAATGAATTCTTTTATCTGTTTGTGTGCATGTCATTTCATTGCTTATTTCTAGTGAATGCTTTTAGAGTCATTGGAGTGTTTTCTGTCCTTGCAGGCACTGTTTTATTCAGCATTACTTGGTGCGCGCGAGATGCTTGCTCCAGAGGAAGCATCAGCAGACCTTGCGCGAGCGCTTAACAACCGTCTGGTTGCATTGTCCTTCCATATCAGGGAATATTACTGGATTGATTTGAAAAAACTGAATGAAATTTACCGATACATGACAGAGGAATACTCGTATGATGCTGTTAATAAGTTCAATATTTACCCAGATCAGATTCCGTCGTGGCTGATGGGATTCATGCCCAGTACAGGCGGGTACTTGATTGGAAACCTGCAGCCTGCGCACATGGACTTTCGTTTCTTTTCTCTCGGAAACTTATGGTCTATTGTAAGTAGTCTTGCAACAGACGAGCAGTCGCATGCTATACTGGATCTTATTGAATCAAAATGGGATGAATTAGTAGCAGACATGCCGTTTAAAATATGTTACCCTGCTCTCGAAGGCCAGGAATGGCAAATCGTCGCAGGCAGCGATCCCAAAAATACGTAATGATTCCATCCTCGACCTTTTGAAAAATTCACTCTCCTGTTTCCTAACACCCCCGTTATCTGATTTTATGTTGTAGTCCCTGGTCTTATCACAATGGAGGCTCCTGGCCAACGTTGCTCTGGCAGGTAAATCTTTTATTCGGAATTCAGTGAAGGCTGTTTCTTTCCCCTCCCAAGTCCCACCTCCAACGACTTTGAAGATGTAATTTTCGAGTGCTGAAAAGAATGCAAAGTTTACCTCTTCTTGCATTAGCATCTAGCAGTGATCTGATTGTTTGTGTGAGTTAACACCGTTGCGGGATTGTTTCAGCTCACCGTGGCATGCATCAAGCTTAATCGACCAGAAATTGCAGCAAAGGCCGTCGAGGTTGCTGAGAAGCGCATATCTACTGACAATTGGCCTGAGTATTATGACACCAAGCGAGCGAGGTTTATCGGAAAGAAGGCACAGCTGTATCAGACTTGGTCGGCTGCTGGATATCTTGTAGCGAAGCTCCTCCTTGCCGACCCAAGTGCAGCAAAGAAGCTTGTGAATGAAGAGGATTCGGAGCTTGTAAATGCGCTTTCGTGCATGATAAGCGCCAGTCCGAGAAGAAAACGCGGTTGGAAAAAACAGATTTTAGTATGAAGAAGCGAAGATCTGGCGGAGCATTCAAGTCTCAAATGTTTCCGAATTAGTACATTTGCAGCGGAAGAAGCCATGTCAGTATCATTGTACATTTGCGTCAACATACGGCTAATGTATTTAACATAGCTAGTTTTAATACTGTAAATAGTTGTAGACATCACGATATTGTCTCCGAGTAATACTCGATATACGCTTTTGTTTTAGAAGTTTTTAGATAAAGAATTTCCACAAGTATAAAGAAGTACAACTACCACGAGTTGAAGGATCTTTGGCATGACAATGTATCTAGCATCTTACACGAGTTGAAGGGCTTGTAACTCGGGTAGTTACCAGAGTTGTAGCATCTTCACCAAGATGCACTTGATTTCCTCCCTTCTGAACATTGTTTTCACCTACAAAACAAGAGCAAAGAGACAACGGACAAACAAACCAATAGACTTGTAATCAAATAACTTTTCATTTCTATTTTCTGTCGGGGTAAACTACGACTCAAAAATTGACACGCATAATCCAGTGCCTTGATTAAATCAAGTGAGGCACCAATATTTTTGAGTGATCAAGTGAAGTTAGCGATAAATTCTCTGTTGAAGCTACCGTTCACTTACAAATGACAATGTGGATCTTATGTAATGGCGTCGGATCTTGAGCAAAAGCTGCTTTACATAACAAACAAACAAGAAGCATTATGCAAAATGGACAGTTTGCTGATCAACCGAAATCCCTAAAATCAATCCAACTGGATTTCACAGTGAGTTTAAGAATCAAAGATGTGTTTGTTCTCAGCCAAGATGCTGTCCAACAATGATTCACACGCATCTTCAAGTAAATCTAAAACCTGCAAGATAATGATGTTTCTTAATTAGCATCAAATCTACAAAAGTATAAGAACTCAATGCCAGTCGCTAGCCGGATTATCTTTCTTTTACAGTTTCTCCTCATTTTCTATCTTTTTGTATACATACATACATACATACATACATACATATATATATATATATATATATCATCCTTTCAAAGTTATATAAGCAAAATCCAATGGTTGAATTCCTTTATTGAGTTCTTGACTGTGCAGTAGTGAACTGCGTTTTTTATCTCTCCCTACGGTTTTCTGGGACTTCTCTCTTTTAATAGAAAAATGGGTCATTGTATTCTGGTTAAATAGTTAAACAACCAAGAAAAAAACAGGATCATCTTCCTACTGTTTAACAGATTGAAATCCAAAAATTTCGGTTCGGGATAGCTTGCTGAATAACACAAGAAGCGTTGTATTTATAGTGTCATCAAACTTCATTTACCTCAATTAAAGAATTCAAAGATTAGACACTGATTCAAAACCCTGCATGCTCTAAAGAAACATCATATAGAGTAAATAGAAACTGAAAAGGTAGAAAACGGAAATGATCTTGAGATGCCATCACATAAAAAAATATAAACGAAAAATGAACATGAAAGGGTTTTTTGACTGTGCAGACCTATATATTTGAACAAAAACTTTATCAGCTGCAAGGAGAACATTTTACAAACACTACAACAAAAAATCAGTTCGAATTATATTCTGGTAATTGTTATTTGTAAGGCATGGTTAACAAGGTTTGAGATATATATTGAAACCATGAGCATGTTATCAATATTGTATACAGCCCTTGTCACTGTAATGCATCAATCGTCGGTAAGTTCACTAAATTCCTCACAAGCATTGCATAACAGATAAAACCATCATGTTATACGCTGACACTTTAGATGCAGGCACTTGATATATTAATGATAAGCTGAAGAACGATGATTAACGGGAATTTACAGTATCACCTTCTCAAAACCTTGTGGTCCACCATAATAAGGGTCTGGCACTTCAGTTTCATCATGTTTCTTACAGTAAGAGCACATTAACTTAACCTGCATTACGAATAACCACATATGAAAATCAAGGAATAAAACCCTTACCACTCCATGGAAGCATCCTTTAACCGAGTACTAAGTACAAATTACAGACCTTTTTGTGAGCGTCCTCAGGTAAAGGTTCTCTAAATTTCCACCGATTAAACGCCTCTATTATATCAGCTGTAGCCAACATCCATACCACAGGTTAATCCAGTATAACACATACATATAGAGTTACAAACATGTACAAATATTTGAGTATGAAAACATACAAGGGGATGATCAAAACTTTCAAGAATGCCAAGTAAAATGCATGTGATGATTCTTGGAATCAACATTAATAATCCCACCTCGGTTTTGATTGTCCATTGCAAGAATAAGATCAAAATCGCGAAAATCAGGCAGCCGGATTGGCCTCGATAATGAAGTTATCTCAATGCCACGCCTTTTCGAGGCTGCCCTCATCCTCGGGTCTGCTAGATTCCCCTTTTAACACCAAAAAGACAATTAAAATTCAGAAATTATACTTATTAACACCACCAAAATCAAATGAAACAATTCATATACTTTCTACGTTTTCTCAGAAACTAAGCAGTGGTGATAGCGTAGACGTGGATTAGACCAGTTAGCCATGGAAGCGTGCCCGCCCAGCTTTCACCCAAGTTAGAATCCATTTTCGTAAATTAGAGCAGTTTAGAATATCGTCTTATCAAAATATATGATTGAAAATTAGGTCCTACCTCATGGTAATCAATAGTTCCAGCTGAATCAATCTTAAACTTGGAATCCAAACCCCTTTTGTTGACCAAGTCTCGAAACACCCCTTCGGCAGCCGGGCTTCTGCAGATGTTGCCGAGGCACACAAAGAGGACGGCGAAGGGCTTGGTCTCCGCCGCCGTGGACGGAGTAGGAGCCGCCATTGATGCTTTGATTGCGGACCCAGATGAGAAACGGGTGCCGGGTTTGAGAGAAATTGAAGGAGAGGTTGGAGTTTGGAGGGGTGGGAATTGGGGAGGAAGAAGAAGAAATGGGGGTTTTAGGGAGTGGTGGTTGGTGGAGTGGCAAAATTGTAAATTTAGAGGGGTCGCTGCTGCAGCGTGCGATACCTTCATTTTAGATTTGGTTATAGAAAAGTGCTCCTGGCTATGGAGTTGACTGGCAGTGCTTTTATTCCTACAAGGATAAATACTTGGCATGTAAGGAGCTTTTCATTTTTCAATAACAATGTAACATCATTTCACAGTATAAACGTCATTATTAAAAAAATTTATTATTTTTATGGAGAACTAAAGATCATTTCTAGAAAAATATTCCTTCAATTCAGAGACATACAATATTCGATATGAATCAAACAAATTAACGGTTCGTTGTGGGAATGCTATTAAGAGGAGAGCATTGTTCCACCAAGAGCAATTCCAAACGTTGTTCCATGACAAGCTTGTAGTTTTACCAACAAATAAACAATTATAACAAGCTTACGAGTAGAGCTGCTTCTTACATGAGAACTCTTTGAAGGACAGTCTTCAATAAAAAAAAAAAATCTATGGCGCTGTATAGCTTTTAACCGTTGGGTCTTGAATTTTAAATAAAGATATAACGGTTAGCACCATCGATAATCCCCTTGGATCATACTTTGTTTAGTTACAAAAACTTTATAAAGTGCGAAAGTGCTTCACCAAGTACTTTCAAGAGAATACATAATATGCACTTATGCTTTTAATGAAATGTTTTGCTTCCAACTTAAGCACAAGGGATTAAAAGCGCTTCATACAGAACCACAGTCTCAACTAAGCTTCCATCCTTCCCGGCCAGGGAAAGAAAACGGAAACAAACAACGAAAGGAACTAGAAGGAAGCCTGTCCGCGAGAGCGTTAAACACTTCACAACCCGAGAGAGCAGGTAAATTGGATATTTTTAACTTGGAAAAGAACATAAGTAATTACATGACCTTCACGTGATGAGGGTAGAAACTTGCATCTCTTACCGGATCATATTGCGGGAAGAGAAGAAGTTCTGGCAACATGAATACACCCGAGTTATAAGACAAAAAGAACACGAAAAATGCTAATCCGATTTCCATCTCTCAGCTACTGTATCAGTATCCATGCTCTACAACTATCCACCAGTATTTCGAGTTACATTTAATTTACACTATAAGCTATATCATCAGTTGAAACCGAAAAGACATTTCGGAAAAAGAACATCACCTTTCTTCCCAATGTAAAAGATTTAAAACAGCTCAAAGTCTATATGCTCTCCTATACCCTCCAGCTCCTTGCAACCTGAGCTCTCCTGTTTCTGTGAAGCAGACGGTGTACAAATTCCAACATCACCCCACTTGGGAAGCTCTGGCGGTACTGCACACCGAATCAATGCCCAATTTAGGCCTTCAAAGAAAGGATGCTGCTTGATCTCTGCAGCCCCTTTCACTGATCCTAGACGATTTTCAGGGTCCTTTATTAAGAGGCCTCTGATCAGATCTCTTGCATAAAAACTCACTATAGGGGTACTTGGGAACTTGAGACTTTTCGACACAACATTGGATAATGTATCCTCGTTTCCTGACCCCTTGAAGGGTGTCTTACCATATAACAGCTCAAACAAAAAGATTCCGTATGTCCACCAATCAACAGCACTCCCATGGCCTTCTCCTTTAATGATCTCTGGGGCAAGGTATTCATGGGTTCCAACAAATGAGTTGGACCGGGCACTAGTTGGCTCCACTACAAGCTGTGGCAGTGGGGTGACCTGGGCAGCAAGCTCAGATTTCATTTTTCGAGATTTTGCAGTGGCGGATAGAAGTCTGGGAGTGAAGCATGGAACTTGCCAGGATGGTTGAAGGCAAAATGGATCAATGCAGCTAGATTCTATGCATGGGCTTGACATTTTTCTTGTGCTCTCCAAAACAGGAGAGGATGATTTAAGCAGCGTTGGATTGACAGCACATCTAAGTGACAAATCAAAATCTGTGAGCATGATGTGGCCATCTTCTCGGACCAAAATATTTTCTGGTTTCAAGTCTCGATACACAACTCCTAGCATGTGTAAATACTCCAGGGCAAGGAGGACTTCAGCAACATAAAATCTGAAGAAACAGTATAAAATTGCTTGAAATCAGTCTATTGAACATTTAAAATACTGGAGTACAATTGCGCTGATGTAAATCAATCATGTAGTTCTCTAAAGGCACCAGGGCAGCCCTTAGTGGCCAATGCTTTCTACATTCCAATAGGCAAAATGAGATTGTTTCGATGTTATTAGATCACGAGCTTAAATCCCACGAAATAAAAACATCTAATTTAACAAACCAAACATGTATACACATGGCCAGAGCATGTTATCTAGTGTAAATACCATCTTCACCTACAGTTGACTGCTAGGTCTTATATACTTGACAAGCCGATTTCGGAAACTCAAGGAGAAAAAAAGAAAGATGTAACATAAAGTAAGCACTAGAATCAAACAACTATCAAAGGAATTTTTCCAGAAATGGAAAATCAGGGGAAGACAAACATGTAACCTACTAAATAATAATGTCAAATGTATGCATTTGATCATCTTCCACAGCAAAAAAAGTGCAGGCACAGTTAACTACAAGTGGACCTTAAAAAGAAATAGGTACCTGGCTGCTTGTTCACAGAAACTCCTGCCAGGTTGCTTTTGCCGCAGCACATGCAGATCCCCACCCGGACAGTACTCCATAACCAAACATGAGAGCTTATCTGACACACAATGGGAATATAGTGTAGGAAGAAACGGATGATCCAGTATTTCTAGTATCTCTCTTTCTGTTTGGGCCCTGATCATTTTCTTCCTGGTAGCCAAAAACTCGTTGTCCATCACTTTCAAAGCAAATATGCAATTTGTTCCAGTTAGCTCAGCAAGATAAACAGTCCCAATGTCCCCGGAACCAATCCTTCTAAGCAGCTTAAAGTGCTTCAAACCTAAGCTTCCATGCTGCTTCTGTACATGATGGATGGCTTCCCATCTCAAGTCTCTTGACATGTGAGGCCTCTTGCCGCTACGACCAGAACCACTTAGACTGCTTTCCTCACTAGTGCATGTAGTGCTGCTATAGTCACCAATGCTACTTTTTGAGCTTTGTGAAAAATCCCCGTTTTCCCTTGATCTTGACCTCTCATCAACTTTTGTCACTACAGAGTTAATCCTACTGCTGCTATTTGAGGAGAAATCTGGTTTGCTTGTACCTGAATTCATTTCTTTGCTAAGACTCGTAGTGCTTGATGCTAGAGACTCTTTCTCATTTCCTTTCCCTTCATGCTTCGGAATACAGTTGAGTGTCTGGTCCTTTAACTTACTAGTACTAGAGCATGCATCATTATCAACCTGTCGGTTATCTGATTTCGAACTACTAGAGCCAGAACTTGAATCGTGCACTTTTTTCTTAACAATATTTTTGCTCCTTGGTACCGGCTTGATTAAATGTGAACTACTGCCAGAGGATTTGCTTACCTTACTACCAGTGCTAGAGCCAGATGGAGAAGAAGCAGAGTGCAGCCCCTTGTTTGAATTTGAAGTATTAATTGGAACTTCGGTTGAGATAGAAGCAACTGCACCCCTCTGCATGATTTTCTTGCTATCATGAAAGCAAGATGAAGATTCTGCTGATTCCAGTTCTCTATCTTCTCCCTTTGATATCTCACTTTTCATTGATGTTGAAGAAGGAGCAATTTGATCATGTGGTGCTAATCTGATCTTACTAGCATCTGGCATCAGTGCAGCGCCCAAAGTTGTGGCCGTATCAACCTGTGTCTCTGATTGCATGGACCCAGGATTGTTTTCAGAATTTTTGGATGCTTCAGGCACAAGGGACACCTCTACATAATTCCCTTTACCTTCAGTCATAGGCAGGCCAGTCCCGTTGGCCTCGGCTACCACTGTCCCGTACAACCTTTTGATAGTTCCTGATTCTGAGACCCCTGACGAACGACCTGGCCTCGAAAACCGCTTCATGGCAGCCAACTCTGATGCCTGAGTGATGCACAATCCTCTTAGTGCTTGTTTCAAACTCACAGGCTCTGAAATTCCGATACCTGATGCATTTGATGAACTAACTCTCATTGGCCTTTTCATAGCACTCTTCCTCAAAGCTTCTTTACTAGCCTCATGCGACATACCTGATA
Organism: Pyrus communis; assembly: GCF_963583255.1. Classification (NCBI taxonomy): domain Eukaryota; kingdom Viridiplantae; phylum Streptophyta; class Magnoliopsida; order Rosales; family Rosaceae; genus Pyrus; species Pyrus communis. The sequence continues at coordinate 15,988,775 of NC_084810.1, read as the reverse complement.
TCCTAGCTGACTTTCTACCACCAATTGCCTGAAAAAGCTGATTAATATCATCCTCGATGGAATATTTGTTTTCTGATTTCAGCATACAGTGTTTTCCACCTTCCTCATCCATTTTGGACTCCGAATGGACCTCTTCTCTTGATTCAACAATTTCACACGTCGAGCGCAATGTACTCATTTTTCATGAACCAAATGAAATACAGCAGATGATGTAATATCCTTGCGAATTCATACTAACCCACTTCTGACGAAGCATTGTTAAGATACCGAGCCACAGAAAAAGGAAATAGAGCTACATATCCCCTGAAGTTTGCTAGAGCCATGCTGATTTTTTGCAGACTGAAGTGCCCCAACACTATTCCTTTACTTGGTCCAAAATGCAGCATCCAAAGCCGGCCATGATTGCTACATTTCAGTTAATATCAAAAGTCATCAAATTTCTATTTCCTAAAAGTATCAGCCATGTCTATGCTTTATCCACAGAATACTAAAATTAGCATAAATATTACCTAAAACTAATACCAATTTATATAGAACCAAATGTAATCGAAAGGTAAAGGGAATCATTAACTGATATTACTTCAACCTCAATTAGTAAAGATGTCAACAATCTCATTCATTATTTCTTCAATTTCAAGGTAAGATCCAAAAGAATAAAACAAAAGGACATCCAATTCGATCTTTATTAACAAGAAGTACAACATTTAAGCAATCAACGATTGCAATGACCGAAAGTTTTGACAATAACAACACCAATCGTCACCTGCACACAACGGTTAACTGGCCAATTACAGCTGAACGGAAAGAAACAAAAGTAAGAAGTGCCACTCCCACCACTTTGGAGACTACGAAGAATGACAGAGTCACGTATCGATAATACCTCCAGAACATAAGGCAAACAACAAATCTTGTTCACAAATCCAACACAATCATCCCCACACAGACAACCCAAACTTACTATCAACAAACAGACACATTCAGCCATTTCAAATCAATTTTTTTAACACAGATCTTTCAAAACAAACAAAAACAAAAAAACCCATCATTCCAAATCACCAACAAAAACAATAAATTAACAAAATTAATGTACATCACAATTCACACCAAGTAAAATCAGACTCATACAAAAAATAGGAATAAAAATATAAACAAATAATAAAAAATCATTAACCTTTACCTTGAACATGAACTCCAAAGAAGAAGCTGAAAGGAGGAGACAATTGGGGTTGATGGAAGTTAGGGTTTGAAGATTGTATATTGTTAATTTTAATTATTTAATTTTTGTGGGGGTGGTTTCAATAGAAAGGGAATGAAATTCACGAGAAATGCGGGTGAGGGAGTGAGAGACAGCAGAAAAATCTTGGATGCTCTGTCTGAATATCTGCTTTCTTTCTTTTAAGCTCATTTTTCAAATGGGCGGAAAAACACTGTTTATAAATTATATCACGCACCCTGCACAGGAATCCAGAGGGAAACAGAGTAATTGGGGGTGGGTTATCATGTGGGAATCCCATTGGGTTTTTCTTACGCTTGTGCTACCATCCACTACTTTTTTTTTTTTTTCTGTTTAATTTCAATTTTACTACTCTCGGTAACAGTGTTTTTTTTTTTTTTTTTTTTTTTGTTTCACTTTCATATCAAAATATTAATTTTTCTACCATTTGAATATGAAAGCGAGACAACAAAAATCGTAGCTCAAAATCTGCTAGATGTCTGTACTGATCTAGCGACAGTCACATTATCACACATTCCTGTTACAAATGACCATGCAAGGATTGATGTTCCTAAGGTCGCCCCAGTTGGATCTTGTGTTCCGAAAGAGCATGTCATTCATGATAGACGAAGAACAATATTGGCAACTAACCAGTCAATGTCCCCTCCCTGAATCGAGGCAAACATGTTAGTAAGAAGAACACACTTCCTTAGAAGAGGATAGCAACGACACATGAAGGGACATCGTAAGTCATCCTAAGCTTGGTTGTTCTCTCTACCTCGTTCATCCACAACTTGGCATTCTTCTGGATCATGGGATATGAGTCTCTATCCTGTGAACTTTGAGATCTCTGGCAACTAGTTTGGAAGACATGTGGAAACTGAACGAGATCATTATCAATAATGTGTTTGCTTATGCAGTCGTCGAAATAGTACAGAGCGATGACATCGAACCATGATCCATTGTTGAAGTTGAATGTCAATCTGACTGGCCAAAATAGGATGAGGCAATCTAAGTTGAACTTGATTCCTTAGCAAAACGTCGCACGTTCGGACTAGTCGTTCAAACACCCTCAGACGAGAAACTGGTAGGCTTCAAGTGGCTAATCGTAAGGAAACATAATAAGATATAATGAGGTCATACAATATAAGGTCCACCTCGTGGTGAAAGGTTTCTCACAACGCCCTAAGATTGATAATAAGGAAACGTATTCTCCCGTAATGGACATTATTATGTTTCACTACTTAATCAATTTACTATTTTTCAAAAGACTGAGTATGCAGCTTATGGATGTGGTCACTGCGCATCATTGTAGGGATCTAGACAAGGAGATTTATATGAAAGTCCTAATATGACTGGGTATACCTAAATCAATACATTCTCAATGACAGAACATGCTTTCAATTATGTTGAAGAGTTTACTCTATGGTTTGTGTTAGAACCAAATTCCCACACCATTGTGTGTGGAGGAGATGCACAAACTCGACTACATGTAAAAGAACAAACAATCATAAGATCACCTTATCACCGGTTGGGTGTTTGCCAAAGGCTCATCGACGATCAAGTTAGGAAGCAAATTATGAGACTCAAGCAGTGGTCAAGAGAATCGAGTGTGCAATAATTGCGTTACTAGAGATGAACCCCAGAAGTGTTTATTATGCTAGTCGAGAGAGTACTTTTAGGATATAGAATATGTACTAAACTGGGAGAATCTTATAGGATATATAAGAATAGATATTGCGTCTTCTAAGGAATGTGAATATTTACGAAGCACACCAGTCTTTAATTGTAGGAATCTCCAAGAATATAGGAAACTTATATGATCCCAATCGGATTTAGGTTTCCATATCTTGCGGAACAAAAATGTCCAATCTCAGCAAAGTCAGCAAACTTTGCCTACTTTTTTGGAACACAGGATATGGTGGCATCACCAGTCCGTCTGTGTAGCTCAATTTGATGGAAGTTGTTGAGTCCATGACCAGACTTCTAAGGTATGCATATTCTCATTCGTACTCCGACCTTGGAAATATCATGGTCTCATAATTGCCCCTAACTAAGTATCTGAAAGGGATGTCTGCTTGAGAATGGATAGTTATCCAAAGACTATATCTTTTAGAGTAAATCAGAATATATACCATTTAAAGTTCTTGTGCACATGGCAATCCAACCTCGTTTAAACGTGCAACCTTGAAAGTTGTGACATTCCTTGAAGAGGTTGGACATAATTTCACAATCTTTCTCAGCCCTCATTTCTTCTTTAAGTATCTCTCTTCTTGTCTAAGTAACTCTTTTTGTCTCTCATTGGCTACAACTCTAGCCTCATTTCTAGCCTTGTTAGCCTTAATTCTAGCCAAGTCCCACGCCAAACTCAATTCATCTGGGCGAGTAAGTTCTTCCATATATTTTATAATCACTCTTGGAAGAGCTCCCTTTTTTTCTTCGCAGCCTTCCTACCTTGAGGCAATGAATGACGGGTCAGTTCCAAACACTTCAAATGTGTTGCCTCCTTGAACAGGGAAAACTTCTTCTGGTGTTGAGTGTAGAGGGGTATCATTCCTGACAACTTATGGACCATTTGCCATAATTTTGTGTCTAGACCAATCTTTGACAACACTTCAACATTGAAAGCAGTTGAATGATTTGTTCTTGTTGGTTGCATACTATCAAGCTTGTGCTTGAAGTGCCTATAAAAAAATGGGAGAAAAAAAATTATATTCAAACTAATTAATGTCAATTACCTGATCCGATAAATGTTTGTCACTTCGAAGGTTAGCATGAGCTTGAAAGATGGCGTTTCTCCAACTAGTAAACGATTGGTTGAGTATTTTTCAAAAACTTGCTAGAGCTTGCTCCGTCTATTGCCAAGCTTCTCACAAAACAAGGTACAAACTTTCTTCCATAGTTGTTGAGTCTTCTACTCATTACCTGTAATCGGGTCATGAGAAACTTAAACCTAGCATTCACACAATGTAACATCTTTGATGATCGACCAATCCGAGCCTGTATCGTTAACTTTTTGCAAACAAAAGTATATGAAAAACTTTGGGAGACAAATTGGTTGAAAGTATATGAAATTATTGAAATGTGGTGTATAATGGAAGATGATGCTTGGGTATTTATAAGAAAAATTATATATTTTTTTATATTTTTCTAAATTGTTTTATAATCTTATAATGATTTTTATCTAACCTAATAAATATGGACCGTTGGATTCCTTTTTTTTTTTTTTAATCCAACAACCCAAATTTTGACATGTAGTCCCAATGGTAATAATAGAATTTTTGCTGATTTTTTTTAAAAAAATTTAAGGCTAAAAAATATGGGCTGTTGATTGGAAAATCTAACGGAACAGAACTCACCACGTGTACTAGTCGTTACGTTCAAATTAAAAAAAAATAAAAATCAACAGTTGGAAATCTAACAGCCTAGAAATCTAGGTGTTGGAAATCCAATGGCGCAAAGTGAGCCACATCGCCTAACGTCAGATCCACTTAGTCACAATGTTGCCTATTCTAGCCCGTGTGGTTAGTCCGCCCCCTAGAGCCCAGTTGATTTGGCAAGGGGGATAGGTTTTGGGATTTTGGGGGATTGGATTGCCAAATAGCCCAAGCAATTTGCTTGGGGTGGAGTTGCTTTAATAGCTAAGAACATTTTCACCCATTGTGGTGGATTTGGCTCCTATAGGGTTGGGGTAGATTTTTTTTTTTTTTTTAATAGAGAAAATGTACGATATTCATTAACGATATAAATACGTGCAATCAATAAGGACATGGTGCATACAATGGGCTTCAATAAAACCTTGCGGGAAATTTTAACCTGGTCGAAAGGAAAAGGCCGCACCAAACAAATTAAGAATTAATATCCTCAAAGAGAAGATCCACAATTACATCAGGAGCTTGTTCAAACCAAAGAATAGGATTATCACAACTCAGACTCATTTGTGCTAATCTGTGCGCCACTTTATTCGTCTCCCTACCATTATGAATAGTAATCTGTGCGCCACTTTATTCGTCTCCCTACCATTATGAATAGTAACAAACGTGGCAGTTACTATTCACAATGACTATTTTATTGTTTAATGTATGATTCAATTATTTAATAATTATTCAATGGATGAGGGTTTAGAATAGGTTACTACAGTTTACTATAGTTGCACCATGTGTCCACATTTTATTTTTAGGGAAATAAATGGGAATTTTTTTATTTAAAATATATTTATCAACTTTTAATGGATTTTGTATTTCAAAATTTTCTTTTTTTTTCTTTGAAAAAAAATTGATTTAGAAAAAAATCGAGATTGTTGGATTGAAGTTACCATTCAAATCGAAAGACTCAAAAAGTGCCATGTGATAATGGCGGTTGCATTCCAGGTTTTGACCAGACCCCAGGTGCATGTTCATATGACTGATGTCATCCTATCATCGCTGGGCTTGGGGCTAGAATTGTCATGGCTCCGGCCATGACTGCCAATTGCCAAGAATCACAATAACGGGTAGAGGGTGTTTAAAATCACTTTGCCATGTCTAAAAACAATGGGTGGAAGTGCTCTAGGGCTTTAATTAAAACCAAATTATTAACTTTTCACATACATATAGGTGGAAGTGTTTGAATTTGGTTCTTAACCATTTATAAATCAAATTGTTTGAAAGTTACGCATAACTACGATGCAATGAGCTTGACCGTTGCTTTGTTTCAGGTGCTAGCAATAGTTTTAAAGATATAAGCCTCGTTTGGTATTGCATGATGTGCGTTGTTTGTTGTGTTCGTTCATTCATATAAATCTTGACATCCTGTGACAATTTTCATATAACTATTGAAGTTTACTTAATGAAATTTTTGTATTTTGTATAAAAAAAAATATTATTTCTTTCGATAAAAAAATTTATGTGGACTTTGAATAGCAACAGCTTTGTCATCGGTAAAACATAGTGTGACAATTAGGAAACAACTTTTAAACAATTAAATCAGGAAAAAAAACGCCAAAACTTAACAAGTTTTACAAAAAAACTGTTATTTAAAAAAAAAAAAAAAAAAAAAACGACCAGCTGGTGGCTTCGTTTTCCGGAGGTCGAGAAGACTCACAAAATCATTTTAGGTTTGACTGGATTGAGTTTTATTAATAGCCTAAACTGTTATACATTTTCAAAAGAAAAAAACACAACATGTGAACCAAAACGGCAAAAGCAAGAGAGACAGAAGCCTCTGTTGTCCAATCCATATGCATCCAACTTGATGTTGTAATACTAAAAAGAGAGACTTGGGGAGATTATCTTAATCATGATGCCAACATTGTAACAAGAACAATCAAGACCTAAACTAACTTTACACTTTATAGGCTATAAAGAACAAGGTGAGTTAAAACTTTGCCTTCTTTTTCTCGGTTAGTGGAAGCTTTTGCTGTCTTAAACCATCATTCTGCATGGTTTTACCCTCCCCTTTGACGGGAGATCACTTATGGGGTTTGAAATTTTGAATGCTCTACTACTTCTATCAAGATTACTGATATTGTCTGCCTTGCTATGATTATGAGAAGAGGGGAAAAGATCCATGCGTAACAAAGTTCAGATCCACGAGGCGATCCTATATACAGCGAAAAATTCTCTACAAAGGACGATAATAATATTGACAGGTTTTTATTGTATAAACTTTTATAGTTCTATGCTAATCAAAAGACAAAACCTTACTAACATCGATATGATGATTGATGGATGAACAAACTTGAGGACGTGATAGCTTGAAGCTCTTCTATGCATCATTGATTCTGACTCACAAACTAATGCGGAGTTCTAGGGTTTGTGAGGTATAGCAGCGTGCGTAGGGACCTTAAACATGTAGCTAGAATACTAAAGCTCACATAATTATATTCAATGCAAGAACCCCTTCAGCCTATATAGGAATATACTCGGATTTCACTCGTTATTGAATAGCTCACTAATAAAACTCTAAGGGTGTGTTTGTTTAGCCTTACTAGCAATCACTGAACTGGACTGGACTACTTATTAGTCTAGTCTTGTGTTTGTTACGTGTGGGATTAAGATTAATGAGACTAAAAAGGACTCGCAACGACAAACTCCTTCTCTAGGAGGTCTTAGCGAGACCTACCAATATTCATGCGACTGCTACGACCTTCATTCGCTTCGTTTGCTCTTTGTTCTCCTGCCCACGTCCTCTATCTTGCTTTTGTCTTCTATCCAGTGACACCCAGATCATGCACAGCAGTCCTTCCAGATCAAGAAAACCAAAAACGCACCCTTGCAAAATTCGAAACAAAAAAGCAAAAACGCACACTAGTCGTTCCAGATCCAACCCCCAAAATTCGAAACAAAATCGTTGTGCCTTTCAAACCAAAACGCACAGCAATCGTTCCAGATTCGAGGATCTTGAAGCTACACGAAGCTCATCGACTGGTTGTTGGGCCAATCCAAATGACACCTGCAAATTTCAGCTAACAAGTTTACTAATTTTTCTTTGGAATTATACTGTGAAGTGAATTCTAGAGAGAGAAGGGAGAGATGCAGAGTTCGACGAAAACGAGGGTGAGAGGAAAGGAAAGGTGGAGAGGGAGACAGTGTGAGACAAAAAGTTGTGGATTTAATAATAATAAAAATATTAATAATGTGAATTAAAAAAAATTTCAAATTTCAAAAATAACTTAATCCGTGACTTAGTCCGACATTGCATTAAACACTTTATTAGTCTATGCCAAGCCAATCTAATTTAGTCTCTAAAGCTAATTCAGACAAAGAAGATTTGAAGCAATGCTTTGCAAGAGTGATCTTATTCTCTCACTACCTTCTGACTAGCCAAGAACGACAACTTCAGCCCAAGTCTAGGCCTTCGTCGACTCCTCTGCCGCCATCTGTTGAGCTCAACAAGGTGCTCAGCAATTCAATCCGAAGTCCAGGCCCTCATCAACTCCCTCCGATCCTAACCCTAATTTTCTATTAACCCCAAACCCAATGTGGTTCTCGCACTCTAAAATCTCCTTCGCTGAGGCTCGATTTGACCCGTAATGGAACCATGAGAATGGAAGCTGTTTTGCTCCTGAGCTTCTTCAAGCTTCAAATCCGAACTTTATATATTCTGTACTCTCAAAACATAGCTCGGAATTGAACAACAAAGGAAGAACATAGAGTATATGGTAATGGAGAATCCAGATCTGAAGCTTGAACAAGCTTAGGAGCATGAAGGCCTAAGAAGATAAATAAAGTCTATTTTTATTGTTTCCTACTTCTTAAAGTATAAAACTTGATCAACTTAACGATAACGTTATAAGTAACCACATCAATGGAAAAATTATGGGGATGGCTTATCTATCTTTTGATATATGAGTTTTAATTCAGAAGAATGGAAAAGTAATTGTTAATTGAATGAGATAATCAAGATGTCATCTCTTGTAATGAGTAATTATTTTAGGTATGACAAGGTTAGAGACCTTCTTACAAATACCTTAAATGTGGGGGAAGTCTACTTCCTAGTGTTAGTAAATTATTTTGTAAGTCCTAACATATGTTTTGAGGACTTAACATTGGAAAACAACTACTCTCATATGAACTAAATTTCATAAAAAGGATTGTGCACACCATTAAAGATAGTCAATCTAGTAGTGAATCCAATTATTAAAGGATTGACTAGAGAGTAAGTTGATCATCAAGGGCAATGAGGCTAAAGTCGACATAACCAATGAATCAGCCGGATAGAAATCTAACTTAGTTGATTGGAGATCTCATAATCTTAAGTTCAATAGGCAAACTGGTTGGCATGATTCAAAGAAGTTAACACACTATATACCTCATTCCTATGGTGGAAGAAATGTGTTGCCTGCAGGAGTTTAAGGTGTATATTTATATTTAATGATACTAATATCTTACAAAATAAGAGGAATATTGCAGAGTATTCTTAATCAGTGGTCACCTATGTGAGAGTAGAAGTGGGTCACTTCTATGAGTATGAGATGACTAAATTCTCTAAGGCTCTCATGGATCCGGGATTTGTTCAAGACCAAAATAACACACAATGGTATGAATCGTAATATATTAGGATTAGTGATGTGTTTTGCTTATTGTCCCAATTTATTGTTGCTGTGAACAGTTCAAGATTTTTTACTTCCACTGCGTCACCAAGTAAATCCGATAAGTATTCACTAGGGTAGGTTCAAGTCCAAAAGACACCTCTCCCTATGCATCTCTTATTCGCCTGTATTCTCAATTTCTTCCTAATTTTTTGTTCATATGGAAGATTGTTGAAAATTATATGATATTATAATTTCTAATTGAAGGAAAAATTGCTAGTTGTTATTTGTTACCGTCAATTAGTGAAAACGGTTTTGGTGTTTCAGATAGGTGCCATCTTTTGATAAGCGATGGCATTGTTCTTCACAAAGGTTGCAACTTAAGTGTAACTTTTTGTTGAAAACAAGAGGTGTTATATGGTTTAAAGCCAAAAGACACGTAACTTATCAAAAGGTGTATTGAGTTTCATATAAACTCAAGCACTCCATTTGTAGAAATATGACTTAGTCCTCACAGAATTAGAATGATATAGAGTTAATTAGAACGTATTGGACATAGAGTATTACCCTATACTCTATGTTCTTCTTTTGTTGGTCAATTTCGAGTCGTGTCTTGAGAGTACGAAATATATAAAGTTTGTCGAAGTCCGAAGATTACGGTGCTTCAACCTCGAATTATAGATTGTTAAATCCTGGGAGATGGATGCCTACCGAACTACAAGAACAAAGTAGGAGCGAAATTCGGTCATTGGGACATTCCATTTATACAAACCTCAATCTCCAAGTTTGTCAGTTTTTCTTACTTTCTCTCTAGTTGTTTATATTAATCTTATATGCAATTGATATTGTGATTTTCTTTATAATGATTATAATTGAAATTCTTGTGTTATTTTCATATTTTCTAATATTGCTCTAGCAAGATTGTGGCTAACAAGTGGCCTGGGTTGAGTGGGGAATTTGGTAGGATGCTACTCTTCTTCTTATTTGTTTTCTATTTTGTTTTTAGTTTTAGATATTTAGATTTTTATAGGGTTTTTTTTTTTTAATTTATTGGCGTCCATTTATCGTCTACGTGTGTGTCATGTCATGTTTTAATAGAGTTACACTAACGATCAACTTAACTGAAAGAATCTGGGAGAAAAATGTAACTTTAGGTACCAGATTGTAATGAAAAAAACTTAAAGTATGAAATATTGAAAATCAAGAAACTTCAGAGTAAACTGCCGCGATGAAATCACCAATTGATCCTCTTGTAAAAAGAAAGAAAAAAGTTGTGCCTCACTCCTAAAACTTCCAATGACTTTTTCAAAAAAAAAAAAAAACTAAAACTTCCAATGACTTTTTCAAAAGAAAAAAAAAAAAAAAAAACCTAATGCTATCATTAAAAAAATTTGTGAACATTTTAACCCAAAAAATTCAAATTCCCACACCAACATATTTTTGTAAAAGCCCGACAGCCACGATTCTTTTTTTTTTTTTTTTGGTCAGCCCGACCGCCGCGTTTTCAATACAAAGGTAGCAGTCAACAAGGGGAGCAAAGGGATTCTTCAAGATTGGCCTTTTTTTTTACCTTCCTCTTGTGGTGGTGTGGCATTTATTTCTTAATGCATATTAAGGAAAAATAACAAAATTATTCTTGAGGCATATCGAGAGTCCCATGTTTATGCAACGGACAATAACAGCTCAATCAAGGAAGAGTCAAAGATGATCAAAATGGTATTTATTCAAAACCATCTCATCATTCCTCATCAAATCCTGACTCAAAAGGTAATTGCCAATTTTCCTATTCAATATGGGATTAATCACCAAGTTAATTGTAAGATATTATTTTACATAATATCTTGCAATTACACTCACAATTTGACCATATGTGGCCGGCCCTTATTCTCCAAATAGGGCCAGTCACTCCTCTATAAATAGCCGTATTTTCCCACTAAAATGCTAATTGATTCTCTCACTAAAAAATCCCTAAACATTTTTTCTCTCAAATTCTAACTTTGGCATTGGAGATTCTTCGGCTAAAGCCCCCATTAATCATGGGCACATGAGGATCTTGGCCTTAATCTTAGGTGTTATTATTTTGTAGGTGCATTTTCGTCAAAGGAGAAGAAAGCAGAAAATTGTGTCCACAAATTGGTGTTTTCATTGAGAGTTTGATTCACACACTCAAAGAAGACTCTCACATTATAAGTTTCTCATTTCTCATTCGTTCGTAAGTTTTTCATAATTTTTTATTCCTAGAATTTTTCAATTCTTTGAATAGAGGTAAGGGGAAAATACAATGATGGAAAATTCGGAAACCACGAGGAACAGAACTTCCTACGTTCAAATATCTTAATCAAATGATGGAGGACAAGACGTAGCCCCACCACAACAATCCATGAGGCTCAACGCGATGGCAAGATAAGGAACTTTGCCACCACGAAGCACCACTACCATGGCAGCCACGGGGACCACCGTGGTAGTAGGGAGTGGGCCAGTTATATGGCAGCAAGACCATTAGGCCACGACCCAAGCCTAGATGCCAGCAGCAGCAGCCTGGCACTCCCAAGCCTACGCCACAGAGTAGCGCTAAGCCGAAGCCTGCACCGTGCCGACGAGAGAGGAGGCCCAACGCACGTTTGCTTTCACAGCCCATCCCAGGCTAGTGGTCTAGCCCGCTCTTATGACCCAACCCGTTTTCGCGGTCCAGTTCACTCTTATACCCCAACCCACTCTCGTGGCTCACCAAGCAATCCTAATCGATCTAAAACCGGTTCAACCGTTTTGGCTTCAAATTTCTAGACCGACGATTGAACCGGGGGTATTTTCAGCCAATTTCTCCACAAATTTGACATATCCCAACTCAAATCTCGCACCTGGAGTCCATTACACTTCCACTGAAGAGACGTACATCGTCCAAGCTCTTTTACCCCAAATGGCGAATGACTCTCGACAAATCATAGAGTTGATAAACGCTTTCGTGCAGCAGACTACCTTGGTGAATCAACTCTTGCAGTATATCGAGATGCAGCGTGCCCTAGATGAGGTGTCTAGAAGTAAGACAAAGGTAGACGACAAACCTCTTCAGCAACGTCCCAACAAGCAATCACTCGAAATAGCGTATACTCTCGTCTTAGTACGTGGAGGAGCATGTACTCTCGGCTAGGCCCACAGACAAGCATACATTCACGGTTAGGGCCAGACTCCGATAATTAACATGAGTAACCTTCCAGGCGAAGTGTTCATTCTCAGCTAGGCCCACAAGGAGCATCCTCCTCCTTCCATCATAGTAGGCAACATGACGAACGGAGAGAAACAGTCACTTAACTTGGCTTAAGTTCAACCAGCAGCCTACGAGTAAGTTGCTTGCCTGTTAGGAACGTACCACATGCACTCCAGTCGCGACATAGATGAGCCGAGTACATGGAAATAAGCCTAGACCAATAGGTCACGACCGACGGTAATGAAGCTTAGAGGAAAATTCAAGAAAAAGTTGAGAAGCTCATAATAGAACGATTGCGCAATTTCCAGCGCAACAAAGCAAATGACGAGGCGATCCAACGAGACATGACCAACATAAATGGGTTACCTTGTAGGAAATAATTTGTCCTAGCTAAGAACATGTGAGAACATTTGAACACATAAGCAAATTAATAACTCTTTAAAGTAGGCATGCATTCATAAACAATTCTAAAACCCATGACTTTCAAAGCCTAATGAATGGTGAACCAAAAGACTCTTTAACAAATTAAAGAGAAGAGAGAGTTTGAATTTCATTACCCTTGAAGCTCATCCTTATTTACACAAGGGATTCTCCCAAGTAGAGGGCCTTCAAGTCACCTCCTTTGCTCCTTGGATGGTTGCTTCTTTGCTTCTCATTTGCTCCTTGAGGATTTGAGGAGAGGAACTCCAAGAACACCAAAAGTTTGGTGTCTTTAAGTCTCTACACCAATGATGAGGTGTGAAGATGAAATGGATGACTTAGAGGAAGGAAGATTGCTAGCTATTTTTCTCTAAGTGTGGTTGGCCTATTTGGAAGACAAGAAAGAAAGAGTTTTGCTCTTTTGCTTCAAAGAAAACCCTTAATGTGGTAAAGCTATAAAGTTCTTTTTATAGCACCTCACATTTGAGTGGTAAACTTGCAATTATGCCAAGTTCACTACCACTCACACTATGGCCGGCCATCCTTTAGTTATTAGGCTAATTGCCCATTTTGTTTTAGTTGTCATACAACTTAAACATAATGGGCCTTGTGGACCAAAACCCTTTTGTGCCCCCGAGACCCAAAACTAACTTGAAAGCCCA